>NC_136258.1:20640000-20937500 GCF_053564925.1 Oryzias latipes | reverse complement strand
GGCGTTGCCTTGAACACCAAAAACTATGGCATTAATGAAGGTCAGTCCCATCATCGGAGAGCCGATGCCTTTATACAGACCAAGCATCTGTGGACAGGAAAGCAGTTAGGCGTAGTTAGACGCTCCACCTTTGGCGGGACTTCATGGTTTTCAGGTGTGCTTAAAGTAAATCTGGCAATGCGGCCAAGTTAAACAACACGTCAAAGTCACCATGATAAACACTGCAATAAAGTTGCCAACAGGGCAAATAAATGAGCTGCTGCTTCTCTAAAAATGAATTACTAAACTCTGTTAGTGATTAGTGAAGTCACATTGACTTCAATTTCTACAAAACAGCACATATGCTTGATTTAATACACACAACTCATTGTAAAAGGAAAAGACCCACTCTGATGAAAATGTTCCTGTGGCATTTCTGATTGGGGGATATGAAGAATTTAGCATTTTTTTTAATATTTAAATAGTAAATTAGGAGCAGACAAAAACCAAAAATGCTGTTTGAAACCGCTTGTAGCAGTGACGTAGAAACATTTTGACTTGCAGCTGTAATGTGAAGTTGGGGCTATAAGCTTCTGGGAGAGAATATAAAACAGAAGTGGGATGGGAAAAGGGGGAGGTTTACTTATGAGTTTACTTATTTAGGAAAAGATGATCGGAGTGGGTCTTCCGAGTGTTGAATCACTGGAATTCCTGTAATCGCAGTTTGCAACAATGATCTACATTTGTCAAAGAGGACATTTTGACTGCTCAGCTGTTTGTTTTATGCATGATCAGAGTCTGCAGAAGCCACAGGTAAGGAAATACAGTACAGCAACAACAATGCAGCATTTTAAAGTAGGAAATCAACTGCACCACATGAAACGACCGCATGGCCCAACATGCTCCACTTAGCTCAGATGGCCCGCAGTTCTTTATTTAGCTCACCCAGGAATGAGATCCTCAGTGAGCCTGGCTAAGAGATACACTTTCCCCCAAAACCCTGTGAGAAACATGTTGGCTAATTCCTCCAACAAACTTTTCAATGGAAACCCCCACCTCCCCTAAAAAGCCGGAATGACAAACTTGCAAGCTTACCGACTCCTGCCGTACGATCGATTGGAAGCAATGAAATGTCCCACGGTACAAAGGTTTGTCCACATTTTGAACCTGAAGGCGCACCTGGGGATGACAGCACTGCTGTTAAGGTCCCGAGCCGGAGTGATGGGACCACAGAGGACCACGGTAATCAACAACATACAAGATTACAGAAAAGATAATAAGCAGGCAACTTTCTGTACATGTATTTTATTTAAATTAAAACTGAAATTATATCCTTACGGGGTACAATATGTGGGAGAGGGAAATAAATCAGTCATAAACTGAGCATAAAGCTGAAGAAAAGAAAAAAGAAAAAAAAAGCCTTCTGTGCTTTATTTCTATTATTCAAGACAGGACATTGGGTGAGAGAAAAAGACCTGGACCGTACTTACTAGGTCACATTTCCGTGGAGAGGTTGTATATTTCTCTCTCTCATCTACAACACAGTGACACTGTTGCTGTTAAAGACAGCTGCCCCGAGCCCCAAGCAGACACCGGCTCAGGGAGAAATGACATTAAAAGCAAGGTGTAAAAGAACTCCAATCAAACCATTCACCATCTGTGTGTGCCTCTGAAATCGATGCTACCACGTCACCATTTTTTAACACTTCCTCGCCACCTTTTTTTTTTTTTTTTTTTTTTTTAAAAACCAAGTGGAAGATTTCAAACAATTTAAGAAAACATACAGATTGATTTTATAGAAAAAGCCTCAATTTCTAAACCTTTCAAATATCTTTTTCATCACCTGGGTAAATGTTTACTTTGCAACCAACACTGCATGTTGCTAAGATACATTCTGCAACCTTGAGGTTACATAGAATTAATGACTAACTAGGTTTACAGAGCATTACACAGCAAATTTAACCCTAATAATAAAATCACAATAATAAACAAACTTTTATAATGTAAAATTCTCCTTTACTTTATATATTTTTAAAAAGTTTGAGCTGACATTAAGCTTTGTGCAAAGCAAAACTACTCTTTATGACAAATTTTAGTCTAATTTTTTAATTAATGCCCCTTAAATAGTGGAGATCTACTGCTTGTGCTGTTAAAATGTGCATCTTTCCCATATTTTGGATTCAGATTCTTCTCTGGAGTAAAGCAAACAGTTTGAAATGGAGAAAAAAAAAGTGAGAATATTGATCAGCATATTAGAATATTGACCCACCTTTACAGTGTCAAATGGATGCCCAACTAAAACACCAGCAGCACCTGCAGACAAAACAATTGTTTTATTGTTTTCTGCAATGGACAAACTTTGACTCAAGTCTGTCAAAACCTCGACGACTCGTGATACGATGAGCAGCAGAGTCATCATCTGGTCACTGCACTGTAACCCCACCAACGTCATCCAGCCAGCACCCCGGCCTTGACTCATGTCAATGATCCCAAAACTATTTTACAACTGCTCCTTCGAACTTCTGAAGCCAAAACAAGCACTGGCAGCTGGATGTCTTCTTAGTAACAACAACAGATCTTAGACACAAACCTGACAGACTCCTTTAGAGGAGTTTTATTTTGAAATTTTACACTTGGAAAGAGCACACTGTATCCCAAATACAAGAAAAGGGCCACTCCCAACATTCAGTTCAGCAGGGGGGGGGGGGGGGGGGGGGTTGTATTCAACTTGAAATAATGAAACACTAACAAATGATCATTTTAAGAGGGACCAGACATAAACGGGACATCCACACATACGTTACCAAAATTAAACTTGTAACAGAAAACACTCCCAACAGAGGAATGATTACACATTTTGGAATGTCAGATTCCTAGGGAAATATAAATAACAGGAAGCCAAACATGTTTGTCGTATTTGTTTAGGTTGGAATTAGCATGACTAATCCATTCATGCAATAGAGGAACTTCCTAAATTAACAGCAGTAATTTTCAATCTGACGACTTCACCCCCATATTTTTTTTATTTTATTTGAGGAGATAAATCACAATTTCAGGCCTAAATCTCTTGTTCTGTGATGGTGTTGTACATGGCGCGCGCGTATCGTCCTAAGCTAGCCGGCTGTCCTGTCTGGCGCGATGGAAAAAACCCGGCTAATGCTAGCAAGTGATGCTAGCCGACTTGTAGCTGGCACATCACTTACCTCCAACACATCCAGCGGCGAAGTCCAGCGCCATTCCCTCAAACTAATACACGTGTTGGAAGGTGTTTGACGAACTCGATGACAGGTAAACGGAAGTAGTAAACACTCTTGTGTGGCCACCTATGTGTTATCAACAGCCGCCGGCTTTGGTGTTCAGCCGGGAAGGTTAGCTTACTTTTCGACCTAACGCTGCTGATGCACAAGAAGACAGACACTGATCATAAAAATAAAAACAACTTCGCAGCTCCAATAAACTAAGGGACTAAATTTGTGCCCTCGGCCGGTCTACTCGAGTTTGTCTTCCTGCCAAAGCTTTCTATTTCTGTGCTGCGGCAGAAGGCGGAGGTTGACGGCGTAAAGACAGACTCGTGCTTGCCCTTTTTAAGGCAGCCCAATCGGTTTACTCGGACGCGGACAACTCCCCTAGAGGGCTCTGTCCGCCCCTCACGCCCATTGGCTGCGGCTAAAGAGAGGGTTATAATTGTCACGGCAGATCCTTATACCATCTAAATCAACAGTGTTATCAACATGCAACTTGTGTGAGTTTGCAACAGGGATACACAAACTGCGTGACCTGAGCACCATAGGCAAAGTGTAAACCAGCTGGGTGTCACAACATACAAAAAAAAAGTTCCTTTACCTTAAATATTTTACACGTGGCAGGATATGACAACAAAAAACCCTTTAAGACCCACTCAAAGGAAAATCGCCTTTTTAACATGTTCTAGTGGAAATTCTTTAAAAAAAAAAAAGAATATTAAGCTTAAAATTACATTTCTCAGTATTTTTAACTTAAATCTTTGTGAATCAGGAACAGATAAAAAAAACAACAACTTGCAGCCGTGACTGTAGGCGCTACAATCTGGCTCAAAATGTTTGGCTAAATGACTTTAATATTCCTAACCATTTTTGTTGCACCGGTAATGTTAGGTCCGGGTGTGAGGGGCTGTAAGCTAGTGGGAGAGAATGTAAACAAAGGGATGATGGGAAATGAGGGGAGGCTTACTCAGCGCCAACAGCTCCAGTCACAACTCAGAGGCAAATTTCTGATGAGCTTCTCTGCCGTTCTGCAGAAACAACTGAAAAACAACTGTTTTTGTGTTTTTTTCACTTTGGCTAAAACAGCATAATAATAATTAAAAGACAACTTTTAAAATAGATCAAAGATGATCAGAGTGGGACTTTGAAGGTGAAAACGGTTCCTTCCAATTTCCTACGAAGGAACACGTCTGTGAACTAAATAAATATTACCATGATCCAGAAAACCAGAAAGAGAAAAATGAACAGAAAAGGACATCCCCAACAATAAAAAACATTCACATCAGTTAAAAATAACTTGGGGAAAAAAAACCCAACCGCTTTGAATTAAGGGAGAAAAAAAACATGAATATTTTATCTACATTGCAAAGAATATCTAGGAAACCACCAGGGATTTAGAAACAAGCTTAAACAGAAACTGGCTTGTTATGATAGAACTGGGTGGAGGTTAGAGAGCAACATGAAGTAGAATTACATCGACTTCTGAACACTCTTCAAACACAAGGACACTTCATGCACCTCCAGATGGAACCGTCCACTCAGAAAATGCATGCGATATAAGAAAATTCTTTTCTTTTAAAAATGAAAAACTTGGTTTGTAACCTAGAAATTCCCTTAAATGGTTTTACTGCCTTTAACACACTGTGTAATTCAACCAAAAATATTGCTTGCACTACTGGACAAGGATCTAAACTAGCTAAGGACGGCAACATTCATCAATGAACTGTCTGACTCTGCAACCTTTAATGCTTAAAGAGCAATTTGATCCAGTTTCAGACTAAAACCCACTTCGCCCTTTACCCTTTACTAATAGTTTTTTGTGGCCATTAAGCCCTTCATGTTTAAAATATAGCTTTTAAAAATGTTTTCTACAGTTGAGTTACAGCAGCATTGTGCTTTTCTGTGTACAATTATTGTAAATTATTTACTTTTTACAGCAGCAACAATCAGTTCCTTTCAAAATAAAATGCGCCCTGTGTCAAAAAAAACCCACCCTCATGCTGTCACCCTTTCTCTCCTTTTAATATTGAATATAGAAATTACATCATTGTTGTAGAATTCAACTTTTTCTAATAATCTATACATGTAAATGCAACGAGATGGCGTTTTTCTAATAATAAACCACTCTGACAGTAAATTAAACCATTTACCATCGTTTTGCTCAGTTATCTGACTTGTTAAAAATCTATCATTTACCGGTACTCGTTTTTTTGTATTTTTCTTTAAAGCCAACGATCCACAGTAGAATGATCAGAGCCTCTGGGGCCCCATCATCAGGTTGCAACGCAGACCTCTGGTCTAAGCAGTCAGTCGTAGCAAATCATTTAGTAAGACCAGTGATGTTCAAAGATGCACAAACAAAGCCATCGGCGTCACCTTTGGCTTTCTGTCAACTCCACCAATGAATTGAAAGCTTGCTCTTCCAGGTGGACCGCATGCCTGACTAAAAAGACGGGCAATTAGACTTATTGTTATCGAAATCCAATTTGGGATCAGCACCTCCACATTGTAAATGACTAGGACTGTAAATGTCTACCAAGGCATGCATGTTTTGTTTGGCTGCTTGTTGCTACGAACTCATTTACAGTCTGTTTGGCAATCATTAATCATCTGTTCTTTGCAGACTAGGCCATGCCAAAATGTGCTAAATCCCAGCTTATAATGTAGGTATAGAGGTGAATTATTTTCAGGTCAAAAGCTTAACTGTGAACAACACACAGGCAAAAGTGAACATTCTGTTCTCTTTTTTCCATAATTGTTCCTAAAGTTAAAAAATTAAGTAGTAAACATTTTGATTTATTTAGATGTTCTCAGAAAAAAAAGGACTTGTGTTTCAGTTCCTGTACCCGAGTGAAGACGCACGGCAAACTGATCAGCTGAGCGGAATTCAGACGGAATCTCCTGAATTATTCATGCCTATTTAATCATTCAAACGTGTTACCTTGAACGACCCCCAGTTGCTGAGAAGAATACCAAGTGATGTTTGAGGAAAAAACTATAAAAGAAAAATGCTTCGACCACCCGTGATCGAATAAAATGATAGGTGAGAAGAATAAAAATAAAATGGGTCAGAAGAATTTAATTATTTTGGTTGTAGGGGGAAATAAATGAGAAACATTTTTATCATAATTTAATGGATATTTAACATTAACAAACTCCTGCAGTTTTTTAAGTCACATTATAAAGATTAAGATTGGGTTTAAAATGTAAATAACTAATTTGAATGGATATTAAAAAACCTTAAAATCCAATAATCATATTCATAAATTAGTCTTTTTTCAAAAAAACAAATTCATGTAGTTTTCCTGCTAAACAACTTTTGAATTTGTTTTTAATGTAAGGATTTTTTTCCCACCTTCATTAAGTTAAAAATAAACGATTGTTTATAAAACTGTTTTCGCATAAATTAAAATGAGTTTTAGGAGGGGGGAAAAAAAATAGCAAATAAATAAAATTGTTTACCAATGATTTAAAATTAAACCAAATATTTGTGTGTTGGGTTTGTGTACTTTGGCAGCAAATGCAAACCAGACAAAAATGATTACTAATGTAAGATGTTGTTGAATATTTTTAATGTGCAATTACATAAACATATGACAATAAAGTTGAATAATTTTACCAATTATAAACCAATTTTCATTTTAGAAACTTTGCCTCCGCGTTTGTGTTGATGAATGTTTGAATCCATTATTCTAATTGTTACTCCTAATCCACTTTTGTTATTGAAAGAAGTTTTTTCAGTACCATTTGAACAGCTGACAAGCAGATGTGCAGATAGAGTTGAATTAACTTTTTTTTTTTTAAATAAATATTATTTTATGGTTTAACGACATTTAATCTGGCAATAAATCGACAAATTTCATGTTAAAGATGACAAGAACATGGGAAATGTCATGCTTATTCACGCCTATCGTGAGGGATTACAACCTTTTCATGGAAGAAAAAAGCTGCAATCGTGGGTTACAATTTAAAATTTAGCGGCCTGGGTGTCATGAACTGCTTCACGGTCTCCTCCGTGACTTGTTTGCGTCGTTCCTGATGCTGGGCAATCATCGGCTGCAGAGTCTCAATCAAAATCTTTTTGAGTTCTCCTGTTAGAAGAGCTCCACTTGAGTAGTCCTGCAGGGAGGAGAGTGGGATTCAGAGGAGGATGGGAAAGCAGAAAAAGGAGGAAGAAAACAATCAAGAAAGAATAGCAAATGGGATTTTTCTCCCCCCTGTATTTTCACCCACCTGCTTGATTTTTTCTAACTGTTCATCGTCATCAAGGAAGAAAGTCAGATACATAAATGAGACGTCTACGTCTGGGTTGCCACCGAACTTTCGGTGCTCCTCTATGGTGTCTTTTCCTCCCGAAAATGCATGTTTGTTGATCTGTGTGGGGTCACAAAATGTCAGAAAATGGCTTTTTTTCCTTTTCTTTTTAATAGATTAGCAGATTGAACAAGGCACCTTGTTCTTGATCTGCTTGGGTGTGTCGGTGAGGAAAATGGAGGAGTTGGCGTCGCTGGCGCTCATTTTAGTCTGCGCCCCCTGCAGGGCGGGGAAGAAGGAAGAGTGCAGCAGAGCTGGTTTGGGATAACCGATTCGGGGAGCGACGTCTCGCGTCATTCGGAAGTACGGATCCTAGGAGAGCAACGAGTAAAATCAAAGTCCCAAATCCTTGTCTTTTGCATGATAAACAACTGTTGCG
The DNA here is from genome assembly GCF_053564925.1 of Oryzias latipes. Taxonomy (NCBI): domain Eukaryota; kingdom Metazoa; phylum Chordata; class Actinopteri; order Beloniformes; family Adrianichthyidae; genus Oryzias; species Oryzias latipes. The sequence continues at coordinate 20,929,586 of NC_136258.1, read as the reverse complement.
TGTTGTCATCCTCACCTGGTCTATGGCACAGGGGATGAGACACTGAACGTCTTTTCTGCCACCAAAAATCTGAGGGAAGGAGTTGCTAAAGGATGGTGCTGCTTGGATGGCCGGGAAGCTGATTTTTCCTTAAATAAGTAAAAAAAAATCAATTGCTGTTGAAATCTGGGTATCAAAAAGATTGTCTTTTATAAATAGAAAAAGACTAACTATAGTTGTTTTGTTTTTTTAAATTAGTGAAAGCTTTTTTTTTTTTCCTACTTACCAATGCAGTCACTGTCTTTAAAGCCAAATATCCCTTTAACCTGATTATATGTCACATGTTTCTGGATTTTCACCACATTTCTGTAGAATTCAGGAGATGAACTGTGGAAGAAAATTACAAATGACCAAAAGAATAAATGTACGTAGGCATAGCTTTGAAAAACTGCAAAAAAATGTGTTTTATTAATGAATTTGGTGGTGTCTATGTAGAAATTACCCCATGTAGTCAAAGTCCGAGAAGATGAAAGTCTTGTTGACATCGAAGCCACAGGCAATGATGTCCTTGGCGTTTTCCACTGCAAAGCGGTGGCATTCCTCTATTGCTAGATCCTTCCACAGATACTTTTCATCATCAGTGAGCTGGATCACCAAGGGAATGTCAAACACATCTTGAAGCCACCTACAAGAGAATTAAAGGATCAACTTCAATTGTGAACATAATCAAACGTTTTTTATGGCGCTTTTGTTGGAATGTTGCGGCATTCCCCCCCCCACCTGCAACATGTTTTTTTGTGTTTTATCATTTTCATTTTTGCCAATTTTAGTTTTCTTTAAAGCATTTTTAAAAAAAATGTTTTATGAAACATATTGGTACTTGTCGGTTAAAAAAATCCACAGCCTGAGAGCGACGGCTTTGTTTGTTAATGTTGGAGAGGAAGGACTTACTTGTAGGCTTGGGCGAAAAATCGATTGAATGAATTCCTTCAAATTTTTTGTTACGGGCGGTTTAAAAAATACCTAAATCGAGTTTTTGTGTAATGCGGCATTTTGGCTCCCCAGAGCTACCGTAGCATTAGTTTCACACAGCGGTATGGCAAGCGACAAACAACAACATCATAGCACAGACGAAACAGCAAGCGACAACATGGCTACCGGTGAGAGTGGGGAGTTTGATCCCAAGAAAGGAATAAAATTATCTGTTGTTTGGAACTGGTATGCGTTTGCTGCCACAGACGTGGAGGGAGAGACCCCATGCTGCAACATTTGGCTAAAGCCCATCGCAGTCAAAGGCAGCAGCACCACAAACCTATTCCAACCCCCGGTGGAAACCTTTTATTACTGTTCTCCTTCACTGCGTAACACCAAACATGAAGGCGCGCCGCCAACACTTGTGCATGCTCTCACTCGCTCTCGTGTGGCACATGCTCATTCCTCTTACACACGCAGCGTGTAATATCGCCCAGCCCTACTTACTTGGTAAAGATGAAAGGGATGAGGTGACCAACATGCATGGCTTCTGAGGATGGACCTCTTCCGGTGTAAAGATAAAAAGACTTGTTCTTCTCATAGGCATCCAGTACCTGGTGCATATCTCTGCAAGACAGTGTAAGTTAGGAAGTGATTAACTGATCCACCAGACCTTATTAGACTCTCTTCTACGTGTTTGTAACGGTTTAATGTAACAGAATACAAAAGAGGAAGAAAACCTGTGAGAGAAGAAGATTCCTCTTCGTAGAAAGCGATGAGGTTTCTGTCCTGTGACCTTTTCTATTCTGTCCACCAGCTCCGTCTCAATTTTACTGCTGCCAAACCTCACTGTGAAATTCAAAGAGGATGTTAATCTGCCAGCCTTAATCATAAATCAGAGAAATTAGAATCTCACTACAATTTGACCTATGAGCTTGTCATAATCTACTCCTTTTGCATTGCTGGTGGAAACGTTCCACGGGTCAACATTGTCCTCTTCATCAATCCCATCTGTTGCTGCTCCATTGTCCTGGTTGACTACATTCTCTGGAGGTGGACATCCAGCTTTATAGTCCTGTCCTGTCAAGTGTTTGTAGTCCGTCTTCAATTTTAGAAGCAGTTGAACAGCAACGTCAATTTCAGCCTGAAAAATGAAAAGAGTTGTCAGAAAAAACACCCAGCAGTGTAATTTTAAAACATTTTAATATGCAAATCCTTCAATGGCCAGTTCACCAGCATGCTTCCAAATCACTATTGATTTGATTTTAGTTGGTAAAATATTAGGTATTCTAACTTTATGTAGTTTTTGCTACATATTAACAAATTTACATTTCAATATTTAGAACGGCAATAGCCCACTGACTATGCAAGTCTCCTTTCAACTTATCCAACAATCCCCCCCCCCCCCCCCCCCCCAAAAAAAAAGAAAAAAAAAACCTGATCCAAAAACAACCAGGTTGATAATGACACTCAAAGTAAGATAGATGATTGGTCAAATGTAGCTAATCTTTTGTCAACGTGTGCAATGCAGTTCTCTGAATAAGAAGAAAGCTGAACAGAACAGGTGTTTGGCCACATGGAGCATGAGAATGTGACAGCTGCATCCAACACATTTTGACGATCTTATGAACTCAAGGGCTTTTTGAAGCACAACACATACATTTACAGAATTCCACTATTCATTAGGAATAACTTTGCAATAGACACGCTTGTCAAAATTGAGTATTGAACTAAGTACCGCAAAGGGTGTCACTTCGCATTCTGTTTGCACATGCTCACTTCACCATTGAAGAAGTTGGGTTCCGCATTGGAAAATATCCAGTGTTACTGGAATGCTTACTGGGGTACCTTATACTTTGATTTCAAGGTGGACTTAGCGGACATTTGTGAGCCAGTGGTTTTGTGACTTTGGATCGATTTCACAGCTTCGTGAAAGGTACAGGAGAAATGAGGTCCACAAAACATCGACGTCACATCGTGACGAACAATGTTAATGAGAGCGGCAAGGAGCAGTCACAGGTTCAAGCACTTAATACAGAATAATAAACTGCACTCGACAGATGTAAAGCATGTAATAACATAAAATGAACGATCTTCTAAAATAATCCTAAGAATTGGAGAATCACTTAAATAATGTCCTGTGGCAAATTGATGGTGTTTAGGACACAGATAGGGAAGATGTGGTTTTGAAAAAGTCAAAAAGAAAAAACTTGATATACCGTATTTTCCGGACTATAAGCCGCTGCGGAGTATAAGTCGCACCCCTTGCCAAACTATGAAAAAAAGGGGGACTTATAGTCCGGAAAATACGGTAAAACAAAGGGGATCAGCAAAATGTCAAATATGAATAATTTTCTTAATTTGAGATCTATTTTATTTCTTTCTTTGTTCGGAATTGGAATCTCTATTGTTTGTGGTCACCAACTTTTAATTCTGGACCTTAGAAGTTTGTGGCTTGTGGTACCTACTATAACAACAAACAATATGTAAAAAAAATTGTTAGACTAGTGTCTTGTTTGGAAACAAATGCTGTCAATAGGCTGCAAGTAGAGGAACACTGTTTGGAAAATGTCATTGGTATTATGAAAGTGTCATACAGACAGAAATGATGTCACTAACCTTTTCTGCTTTAGCTGTTTTCAAGCATCTGACTTGTTCTCCTTGTGCATTTAGTCTCTCATACAGCTGCAGTGGAGTCATGGCGCCTTCTACCTCCTCTTGTGAGTCTGTCATCTTTTTCACACTGAAACAAACATTAGAATGAGCGACTGATCAAATGGAATTGGTAAATCCAAAATAATCCTAACAATCCTTAATACAGGAAGATAATTGTTGCTAAAGAATATCCCTCATGGTTTCGAAATGTCTATATCCAACAGCAACATAAAAAATAGCTGCCATACGGTAGAGGTAGATCATGCTAACTTGACAAACATTCGCTAACTGGTAATGAGTTTACCCTTTGTGCAATATTCCCCGTAAATTCCCTGAATACGTCTTGAAATTTAATAAGATAAAACAATCAATGATACAACATAAAAAAGTACAGTTACTGAGCACCATACCGTTTAATTTTGTCCAAAAAACCAGCTGACAGCTCACTCATTCGGCTTCAAGCAGCCTGTGTTCTGGTAAACCCTTCCCCTCGCACACAAGGCCGACGAAGAGTTCCGCAGATATTCTTTTTATGAGTGTAACGCGTGGAAATATTTTTTAAATATGGGAATTTACACGCTTTGTATATATATTTTTAGTTGTACAGTAAAATTAAAGAGCTTGGATTGTAATACATATATTTACCCAGCAGGAAGTTCGGGTGAAGCCGCACGATTCCTCACTTTCATCAACTTCCTGTGTTTTCTTTTCAAAATAAAAGATTACGGACGTTGTCAGACAGCATCAAAACGACCAAATTTAAGAGAAACCTTTACTCTGAAGTGTTATTGGTACTGTTAGGTTTTTGTGCGAGATCTTTGAATTTGCGATGGAATCAACAATACTCACAAATGTGTAGCTTGTGTACGTCTTCCTTAAGTGTTGCTGCAACAATGAAAGACATATTTACTGTGTAGCTTATGTATCTTCTCCTCAAGTCGTTTTTATATATCTTCCAGAGAGACTCGAGCGAGCTAATCTTCTTGCTACATCCTCCTGGCTCACTCACTGTCGACTCAAAAGAAACTGTCAGTTTGGCAGTGACACCTGCATCTGTAAGTACTATAACGTTTAATAACATTTGTTGAGGCTGTCTCCTGGGCACCTACCCGAGTTAGGGCAAGGAGCAAAAATATAAAAAAGGTCAAAAATGATCCCTGAAGGTTTGGATCAATGTTACACTGAGCTCTGGGTGGTGACAGCATGAGTGCACCAACCACCACACCAAGGTTCTAAACACAGGGGTTTATATACAGAACAGGGTGGTCCCTGGTCACCCAACACATTAAGAAACACCCGGCCATGCAACTGGTCATGCAACTACCCTCCTAGTGAGTCCCCAGGTCAGAGACAGATGACCCAAAGTTGTTGGGTGTTCATGTTTATGCCTTAACTTGTTTGACTGGTCTCTTATCTATTCCTCCTTTAGGTATAGCAGTTGTAATCTTCCAGTAAAGCTCTCAATGGTCTTCCAGTCCAATTGTTAGTAATCTTGCATTAAAATTCCATCCCCGTCTCTTCCACAGGCTGGTTTTCTGTTTTTTTCTGGTGCGTTCTGCAGCCCCTCTGTTCAGCAAGATAATACCTTTCATCAGGACTGCCTAACAATATATATCATATACAACTAAACAAAACATTTTATTTTCTCGCATAATAGTATTCAGCATTTGACTTTGCTAATAGTAATAAAACAAAATCTTACTAACTGTTTCTGTTTTTGTTGTATTTTGGTTGTAAAAAGCTGGAGAATATATCACATGACTACTGTTTACTACTGAGGTTGGCTTATACCTAGTCTTTTGATATTGAGACACCACAATACTGCTATGTTTTATATTGTCAACATTTGTGTAGAAGACATTTCAGGACGAAGTTACACACATTGGATGGGTGCAACACACAGTCAGCAGCTCTACAAACCCATGTTTCTTATTACATTTAAAACCAAAAAATAGATTTTCCCCAAAGTATTGTCTTAGGAAGGAAGTACAACAAAGAAATAGTCAGCAAAACCAACATTCCCTTGCTTTTTCTACTAAATTGATCATTTTTTAAAAGTCATATTTGATGCATTACCATGGATTCAGTTTGCTTACTTGACATTTTTGAATTTAAACTTGTCCAACTGTTAAACAGTAAATGGGACTACTCTCAATGATTATGCTTTTAGTGAATAATATCAAGACAACACTGTTTTATATATATCTTATAAAAAGAAACATTTTGGGATTTAGATTGCATATGATCAAATATACACAAAATCATACGGTACTTTAAGACATTGGAATTTATAACTTTCTTTGTATTTGTGTCTTTTAAATAGACTTGTAAGGTGACCTTAAGTGGCATTAAAGGCACCTACAAATAAAATTGTTTAATTTTTGTTTCATTATAGCCATATTTTAGAATAAATGCCCTGTTTCTATTTTATTGCCATTGATGCAACTTGATATGAGCAGCTTTTGATAGAAAGTTTAGGAACTTCTGTTTCTATCTACACACCCACCCATGCAAGCATATGTCCACCTCATCAATTCCTTTTAATGCTTATATTTTTATGCCATTTTATTTATTTGAATCTTAAATATGTAATGGGAGAGCTGTAATAAACTATATATTTTAATGTTTGGTTTTTAAGTAATTCAAAATGCATCTCTGTCAGATCATTGTTTAAATATATATAATAATATATTTGTGTTAATTACTATATATTATGAAAATAAATATTATATATATTGTTTTTCTAAAGTTCTGTCAAAAAAAAACTTTTTTCCCCCTTAACTGAAAAGGGTTGCATGACTGAATAAATGATAATTGTTATCAGTGAAGGTATTGATATACCCGTTGTTGTTTTCATAATAGGCTTTAATATAACTAAACCAAACTGAAAATTAAATATATAAAGTAATATAAAGCGGTATAGGACCAACAAGTCCTTAATGGCCTTTGCTGGTTTTTCACTATTTTTTCTCTTGATTAAGAAAAAAAAAAGTCATTAGTTGGACTTTCTCAATAACATTTAGACATTTCTTCTGAAAATGTCAGATGTTTTTTTTTTTTTCCCTGTTTGATCTGTAAGTATAGAAAATCAAAGAAGCCACTAGATGTCCCTACTGGACCTTAAACAAGCGACTAACAGCTTTCTGTTCTGATGTTTTCAGAGCCTTCTGAAGATGTCTTCTCTGGTTGCATACGATAATTCAGACTCCGAGGACGACTCGTCAGATCAGCAGGAAAAGAGATTAAGCCCGGCCCAAACTGCACCTTTTGAGCAAAATCAAAGCCCAAACGCCCCAATGTTACCCGATCCCCCAACTTCAGCTATGGACCAGATGGTTTCTGGATACCATGGAGACACACTGTCCAACTACCATCCTCAATCGCAATCCCTGAGTCAAAGCGACTGGAGGAGTTTCAGTAGACGTCAAGAAAAAGTTGTAATGGACTGTACTTCTCCAAGTATGACTCATTGGAATATCCCGTCTGTACAGACCCCTCCCTGCATTCAGAAAAGCTTTAGTCTGGTGTCAAATTCAACAAAAAGGCTACAAAATGTCCCTTCTGATGTGAGACCGTACATTTCTAAAAGACGGAGACTTTCCACTTCAGTAGAAACAGAACAGAAAGACGACCCATCGGAGCCTGATCACGGGAGTCAGAGCAGAGAGGCTCCCATTCTCTCTAATGTGCCATCGAAACTGGCACCTTATCTTGGTCAGAAGCCCAGAGCTGCAAAGATACCCAGAAGGCTTTTGATGAGTCTTGGAGGCCACAAGGGTCCAGTCAACACAGTGCAGTGGTCTCCTGTGCCCCAATTTAGTCACCTCTTACTATCTGCCTCCATGGACAAGACCTTTAAGGTAATTATAAGCACAGAAAACTCCTTCTTTGCACAAATAATAGTAACCAGTTACATAAAAAAAACCTCAGTTCAGCTGCTGAAGCTCTGCTAAAGTCAACCTTTTAATCTAATTAGTAAAAATAGGCTTTTTTTTAACCTGCTGTAATTTTTTTATCAAAGCATTTACAGACTCTTCATGAGTCATTTTTGTTGGACAAATTCTCATCAGAGCAGTTTTGGGCAGGTGTAAAGTGCAATAAGTGGGTCTGAATGTATAATCACGACCTTAACTGACATTTAGTGTAATTGTCGCAATTAATGGGCTCTCAGTGTAATTGGCACTGTGTCACAGACCAAAACCTAATACCAGCACCGCCGCCTCAATTTACTTATACACTACCATCCCTTTCTTTAGAATCAAATCTGTCATTTAGGGCAAACGTGTGTCAGCACTCACAGGAGGAAAAAAAAATCTGTCTTGCTTTTTTTCCCCACTTCTTTCCCTGCTCGTGTTTTCCTTTCACACCTCGAAACAAGTCCCCGGTCCCCCAGACATAAAAGGTCAAGCAATCTTGCTTCCTGCCAGTGCACAAACATTTCTCCATCAGTGTGCACTTCTGCTTTCTTACCAGCATCCTTTGAGGACCATGGCTAATTAATGATTTAAATATGAATGTGTTCATTTGCATAATCATACCAGCGTGTTGGGGTGGCATCCACCTCGCCTGGCACCTGGAGAGGGCTGCTTGGAGCAGATGGTGGAGACTTGGGACAAAGGATGGAGGTGAAGATGTTGTTATTAGTATGCAAGGATTATCTGAAAACTCTGGGATGGTAACCCTTGAGCAGGGGGATTGTGTGTTCCTTTTGCACAGTTTGAGCTGTTAACTAGCAACTGGATGAATATAACTTGTTGTTTGTTGTTTTTGCTGCTTTTTCTTTCTTAATTCAAAATTGAATTGATCGTTTTTTATGTAAAACAATCCTGTAAAGACGGTAATAGCAAAGGTTTTTGCATATTTCTCTAATAGTCACAATTTTCCTGTTTTTTTCTTTTTTTTTTGGAGAAGCATTCATGGTGACAGGGTTTATAGCTGCATCCTTTTTAGCATTACTAGTATGTGGGTGAGTATGTATTACCTGTAGTTTTTCTCTCACCAAGGTTGTGTTTAATTGGAAGGTTTTACCAGAAATGTAACCGTGGCAACGCTGTGCAACACCTGTTTCCTCCGCACTAACAGTAGTCGGTTCCTGCTGCAAAGTGCAGAAGAATGTCCGCCATGGTAACTAAGGTTGTACGCCGAACATTTTTATTGGTATATGTAACTTAGTGAGAAAATTAGGCCAATTATTTGGAAACATAAGCTTTCTTTTCCTCCTACTGATTTTTTTTTTCATTCTCAGTTTCAGGTTTTTTTAAGCCCCACAGCAGCCCTGGACTGCAAGGACCAGATTGTATTTGCAATCCTTTTTACTTACTGTGCCTTTGAGCAAAAATGTCACTCCTGCCTCATAGAAACTCACCAAAACATGTACAAGCCCCTAGTACCCAACTAAAGTTAATTTTTGGGACAGTGAACGACAAAAATAATGATAATTTCCCAGAGTGAGAAACCGTCAAAATCTTTTCCAAAAAAATTCCCCTTTAGTATCTTAAACAAATTTAAACTCCATCATTGGAAAACTTGGGAAAAATTTTTTGGAGTAAGACGTTCTAGATTCTGATGACCCCAATAATGTTGGGAGTGGGGTCATCTGGCCCCCCATAAAATGGCACAAGGGACACATGGCTCAAGCTGAACGAAATGATATGTCATACGACACAAACATGTTAGGGATATGGGCGTGGTTAATAAAAAACGTCCGTTGCCAAGGAAATTGAAAAGATTACTTATGCAGATACTTCTAAAAATTTACAAAGATCTGTTTGTCACCCCCAGGTGACCAAAACATAAAATAGTTGCTATGGAGATAAAAGCAACAGAAAAGCTCCCTTTTAAAAAAAAGTGAATTCTTTTTGAATGAATTTGCACGTGCACCTCCGACCGGGCTGGCAGAGGCAGAGGAGGGGAATGAAAACAATCATTTGGTTTTATTCCTGTGGTCAAATTAATTCTCCAGACTTTGGTTTTCTGGAGAATTAAATTTACCACAGTAAGAAAAACAGATTATTCCAAAAATGTTACCTTTTTCAGGCATTGCCACCTTGTAATAAGTTTGACCACTGTTCCCAGTGTGTGTTTTTTTTTCCTTTCAAATTCTTGTTAGGCTGAACAAAATCTAAAAACACTCCCTCTCCGTTCCCTCGTTGATATCCTTCACGCCGCAGACGCCTTGACCTCCGTCAGGTCAGTCTAATGTTATCATTGCAGCCTGTTCTCATCTCCTGTTGCCATGGCTATAGCAGGTGTAAAGCAGCAGCTTTAAGTTGATAAACCGCAACAGCAATTCAGTTTTAATTATCAAGAGTCATTTGTGAAGCACATTACCCCCAATGAGTCATTTGCAAAGACTCGCTGTGCGTGTCAATTAAGCGGCTGGTGAAATGAAAGGGGACTTGAGTGAAAAAAGGCCCTCTCTCAGGGATGCACAGCTTTTGGTGATTTGGAAAACTGTAAAGGTGTTTGCATCTGGGGGGTTCTATTTAGCATCTTTTTAGTAACAGTATTACCGATGTAAGCATTGTGGCTTGTTGTCTGACTTGTTGCAGCTTTTTGAGGCAAAATGTCATCATCAGGTACTTTTACGTCTCACATTTACCTGTTGCCTAGAGATGGCAGTATTTCCCTTAGACAAAGATCACTTACTAGTGCACAACAAGCAGCATTTGTAAGAGATACACCAATTTATCTTCTTTCTACGCTGCAATTATTATTGTGGTTGTCTATTTCTGTGTCAATTACCTTTTCCTCACCCTGGAGGCATCTTTGGCGTTCTGGTTGTTGAACCCGTGCCTGCTGGATTAATATGTCACTCATCCCTGTCCATCTTTCTTCTCCATTTCCCGTGGCACAGCACTTCCCTGCATTTTTTTTTCTTTCTTTTTTGGATCCACGTTTAATAATGAAGCGCAGAGCTTCACAGATCTTCAAAGTTCCTCTGTGGCCCTTGTGATGCTGGGAGAGCATGTAAAAAGACAAAAAAATAAAAAAGACTTCATCATTAGTGTGATACCTCACCAAGGCAACAGCATTTTTGCCCCGCTTTCTTGCCAAGTGATCTTTTTTTGAAGTCCAGTTTAATAACGGAAGACAGAAGCGAAAAAAATCCCCAAACCTAACAGCCTGGCTGGCACCTCCTTCATTACCAGACTTTCCATTCGCTCTGATTTATTTTAATGCAAGGTGTTCCAATAGATGGGCTGACTGTCACAACACACAGAAGACAGCCGGGTGCTTCTCCCCTCTGATACATCACTTATCAGGGAAAAAAAAGCCTCCGACAACACAAAGCAATTAGAGCCATTACACTTCCCTCCGTGCTGATTTATATGCACATTCAAGGGAAATTACTGTGATAAATTAGAAAAGGCTGCTTTTGATTTTAAACAAACCTGATTTGTACCACTGTAATGGCTCTTCTTTCATTTCCAATTTCCCTTCCCATCCATGCACTCTGCTGAGTAATTCCATTTGGTTTCATTAAAGCAGAGTTATGTGTGAGTGGTTTAGATGATGTCTTTGTGAGCTCTGGGAAAGCAAAGATGACAGATTAGACCCAAAAGCTCCCGCGACAGAGAAAAAGTTTTCCGAGGGAACAGGAATTCTTAAACAGATTTCCAAAAAGCCGTTTGTGGAAATGACACTAACGTCCAAAACTACATGTTTGGAAACGTTAGTCTTCTTGCATCATGCTTTTGTTGTGTTTTGCTCTACACTCCCATCTTTTCTCTTTTTTCTTTTTAGAGCTGTTCCAGATACATGTCGTGCAGAAAAAAACCCTCTTTATTGAGGTCAGGATGTGTCTGAGAGTTTGGTTTGTGTCCATATCTGACAGGTGTGGGATGGAGCGGCGAGCGGGAGATGCCTCAGGGTTTACACCTGCCACTCGGGAGCCGTGCGTGATGCTTGTTGGACACCCTGCGGGCAACAACTCCTCACTGCTTCATTTGACAACACGGCAGCGATCACAGACGTAGAGACTGGTAGGTAGCAGCCATTTTCAAACCCATGCCGTGCTGCACATTAGGGCCATTAATCAAAAAATACAACAGCAGCGTTTCTGCATGTTTTCCCATATTTGCGCTGACCCTTTTCAAACTAACTGCTGCTGATTTAAGTTTCATTATATCCAGAGAAAATGTTATTTTCCCCCTGAAAAACTGATCCCAGTGACCGTCTTTTGTTTACATCTCTAGCCACAACTCCTTTTAGGAGAATATATCAAGAGTCCCTTTCTTTAGATCCACCAAAGTGCAGTAAAATAAATGCTGCTAAAATAGTAAATTAACAACAGATTCATTCATTAAGAGAGGTTGATGGTTCAGACCCTGTGACAGGTTTAGGAATAGCCAACGACTCATTCAATAATTAGATTAAATTCAAGTGTTTTGGCTTATTGCCACAGACAAGTATGTAGGTTAAATCCATTTTTTTCTTCTCAATAGAAAAAAACCCTGAAACTATATAAAAAGGTGCAAAAAGTCTGCAAACTGAAGCTCCAGAGCCAAATTTTGCTCGTTCAATCCCCTATTGTGACCTTCAGGCTTTAAAGAAATAATCCAAAAAATTCCAATAAATGTTTTTGTATTTTTGGTTTATTTGTTTTTAGTTGATTAAGTTGTTGTCATTAATGTTTACACTTTTAGCATGACAGATAACTGAGCAAAATGACGGCAAAAGGTTGAGTCTATTGTCAGAGTGGTTTATTATTAGAAAAACATATTCTTATTGCGTTTACATGTACAGATTTAAAAAGAAAAAAATTGGATTCCATACTAAAGTTTTCATTTATATATATAATAACAAAAGGAGAAAATGGATGATGGTGCGTCAAAGTCATAATGTCAGAAAAATTCCAGATCTTTCTTGCATTTTTTATCTTAATCAGTTTGGATTATGTTTGTCAAACTTTACGGCAGAAGATGTTGATGATACCCAGATTTATGTATCTGTTATCTATTTTTAAGTCTTAAGCTACGTTCGCACAGCCTTCTGCAACGCGTGTTCCAGCAACCATTTTCAAAGAAAAGTCCATTAACACACATAAATGTGAGTTTTGGGCTACAGCGTTCAAAACTGTCACGTTCACGCAGAGGTACGTATATTTTTAAGAACGTTTTTGGGCTCTACGAACAAAATGTGCGGCCATGGACCATGTGTTGTAAGTTAAACCAGGTCGAACTTTGACCAATCCAGGACTAATATTTAGTAGTGACGTAATGGAACGCCACAATCAAGTGGCTGGAATAACATACAGGAACATGTGTGCAGAGTATGGACTGGAAACCCCAAGGTCAAAATGGGAAACACCTCAGAAGGTAGTAGAGAATGAGAGGGCAAAAAACCTGTGGGACTTCCAGATCCAGACTGATAGGATGGTAATGGCAAACCAAGAGCAGGTTGTCCAACAACCGAAAGCCAGCTGTTGCCCCCCCAGCGCGGCTAGTCTGCAGCTCACTGCTCCCCCCAGGGGATGGGTCAAAATGTGGAGAAGAATTTCTCCATTGTGGGATAAATAAAGTATCTATTGTTAGTATTATTATTATTATTTTCATTAGTGGTGGAGAAAGAACAGAGGAAAGCCGTTGTGGTGGATGTGGCAGTGCCAAGTGATGGGAACATCAGGAAGAAGGAACATGAGAAACTGGAGAAATACCAGGGACTCAGAGAAGAACTGAAGAAAGCCTGGAAAATGGCGGAGTGGCTACAACAGATCCCTGGAAAGACCACAGACCTCTCAGTCCAGAAAAGCGCAGTGCTAGGAACAACTAAGATACTGCGCAGGACCCTCAAGCTCCCAGGCCTCTGGTAGAGGACCCAAGCTTGGAGGAGAAACCACCTGCAGAAGGGTGGTTTCTCTTATTTATATATATATATATATATATAGGAATACAGCTGTGGGATTTGCACCGCTTTGAGATTTTGCACCAAGCCTCTTTCAGCTGTATGTGGCAGACATGCGCTTGTAAACAGTAGAAAAAGAAGAAGTCCCTCCCTGCTTGTCCAGTGTGAACATCACGTTCAAGAATAGAGCATTCAAAAACACGTGTCACATGAATGGTGTGATCATAGCATTAGGATGTTCTGCAGTTGCTGAAGTATCTACATCCTGGTCTTGCCGTCAGTTATTAGGCTAGTTTGCTAGTGTTTTTCTCTGGTTATTTTTTGTTATGATATGTACAAAATCTGGCTAATTTATTTTGTATTTTTTGTCAGAGTGCTGTATAAATATGGACTTCACCAAAAACTTGAGTAATTTGAACATAGAAGACCCTGATGGTTCAAATGTTGAAAAGACAGAAGTTACCAGAGATGATTTAAAAAAAAAAAAAAACTTCTCTTAATGTTTGTTGATTTCTTACAAAATAAGAGTTGGAACAAAAGGATGGAAAGAACAGAAAATTTGTTAAAGATTTAAAGGCCTTCCTGGTTTCTACATTTTTGGGTCAGCGCATGGCAACCACAACTAGCAGCTGTTTGCACTTCCCCTCTCAGCACGTCTGTCAATTGGGTCAATAAAGCCTGCGGATAATAGCTTGGCCAGCCCATTAAACACACAGGCAGCCCCAGGAAGGAAATCAATAGTGGATACATCACCACAGGAGGAGCCACCATGACCTTATCCTGGAACGTCACACGCTGGGACCATAAACAAACTAATTTTTATTTGATCCTCATTTCTAAACAAGCAAGCAAGCGAGATCTAACTGGCATGAAAACTAATGTCATACTTCCGACAAGTCTTTGGGAAGTAATCCCCCTCTTTAAATGTCTGGCATTCTGTTCAATTGTCTTTGTTTACTCTTGAAATGTAACCATATTGTTTCCCAGAAGAGAGATTTGCATGCATATCAAGAAAGAAAAAACTCAGTTCTACTGTAATCCTAAAGTGAGAGCTGAATATTCAGCTCAGCTTCTGCACAACTTCTGTCACTGCAGAGCATGATACAGCAAAGATGAAATCACTCTCAGTTTAAACTCCGTACTCTAGCAGTTGCTTCAAAATAAAACAAACAGATCAATACGTTATATTTTTCTACTGAGAAATATTAAAATATGGAGGTTGGACGTATGAATTCAGTTTGAAAGCTTAACTGGGATAGTGTTCATGAAGGATTTATGGAATTTTGTGACACACCAGTTCAAATTCCTGGAGAAAAAACACTCAAACCCATGCGGTTTCTAATATCAGAACGAACTTCCCCTTTTAAATCTCATATGTCATGAATATTCAGCTTTTAATGAAGGCTTATACTCTATATTTTTGTGGCACTGAAAGATTCTCCTTTTCCTACTAGATTAAAAAATATGAAAAAGGAAAGGAAGCACATAAAAACTGACACTAGCTTCACTCACTTCACTTTTCCTGAGACTTTAAATTCGAAATCTTTCGCTATAACGACCAATAAACCAATGAAATCTAAAGTAAATAAAGTCAAGACTGTTTCAACCAGAAGCTTTTCTTGCTATCGTAGTCAAAGTTTATGTAATCTACTCTGTAGACATCCACTGTTTATGGTGTTTGTGCATAATCACTGTCCTTTCAAAGCGCCATTGTTAAGATGCCATGAGGGAGGGCCAGATGACTGCAGTCCTCTCTTATCTGCCCTTTCAAGACAGCTAATTATTCTAGCTTAATTAAAACATGAGGAGCCCCAGTTTATTATGATGGGAATGTTGACTTTTTATTGTCTTGCCAAACATGAGTTTTAAATCTCTCTGACAGATCTTTGCCGTTGGGTAAGCCAATTAGGCTGGAAGTGCAAGCCTGATGAAATAGTCTGTTAAATTTTCGGAAAGTCAATTCTGGAAGTGAGTTAGCCCTCCTCCAAGGGGAAGGCCAATTTAAGTTTGGGTCTATGAGTCACGTCTCTGCCTTTCTGAAAAATGCCCACAAGGAAAATCCCTCAAAAGCTGTGTAATGTAGTGCATTTTCGTCATGGACTAACAGGTTCAGATTTTTGTTATACAGGGTCTTTTGTGTTTGTTCAAGAAATTAATGAGGAGCCATCGTGCCCCCCGAGGATTTCCACGCCGCACCGCTTTTGAGTTGCTGCCTTATAGTTTATGTTTTCTGGGAAATAAAATACAAATTTTTGGTCTCACCCTTTCATGCCTAATTAAATGAAAGCCCCTCGGTGTTCTTGTTCCCTATCGAGGTGTGACATTTTTAAATTGATTTTGATACAGCTCCAGTGTAAAACATTTTTTTAACACACCATTTTTCTCCCCTTAAACTCTAAAACATCTTTCCAGGTTTCATCTGGTGAGTTGATTAAATATCTTAACATCCACTCTGATGAAAATTGCAATTTTTGTGTTTTTAACATGTTCTTGGGGCGTTTATCTGATGATGGAGGACATATATAAATAAAGAAAATGTAAGGTTATATTTGTATTTCTGAGTCTTAGTTATACAAATATCTTTTTAGTCGGAACTGGTTTAAACTGTAAGCATGGATAGCTCCAATATTGCTCGCCATCTATGGGGCGACAGTGGCTCAGGTGGTTGAGCGGGTCGTCCAATGACCGAAGGCAAAACCATAATTAAGAGACCACTGGAAACCCTTCCAAAATAACTCAAAAGCTCAAAAGATGATCAGAGTAAGGGTGTAGTCAGACTGGAAAAACCGTTTGTTCCAGACCCAGTTCTCTTTATTTTGTCCGGATTGAGCTTTGAACCTTGCGTTTGGTCTGTATTCAGACTGTTGAAAGTGGTTTTGATGAGCCTGCATTCATTAGGCCACATTTCAGTGAGTTGCTGTGTCTCATTGCTGTGGTGTTATGGCATTGTTTTAAGAAAATTCTGTTAAGGAACTACTAGGTAACTTTTAGGATGAGGTCACAGTCTCGCACAACAAGACAGAAAAGCATGTAAAACGTGTTTTCCGCTGTGTTAAAATAAAAGAAAGGAGTTGCTACATTCTGACCGTGTTTAGATCACGTAACCACCAGCTAGGGAGGGCGTTTTGGACCAGTTGTTCCGCTCGCGAGGACGAATTGTATTCAGACCGAGGAATCTCAGAGCGAACCGAAGTTTGCTCTCCGATTGGAAACGAACTGAGACCACCTTGAAAGATGAGTCCGAGAGCAGTTCCTGGTCCCGAAACAGGCTGCGCCTGGGTGTACTCAGACTGAAAATTTGTTCTGAATTACTGGAGGAAAACAAACTCTGGTTCACTTTAAGCGAATCAAATATGTCCAGTCAATAAAATAGTGAGATTTAATAAAAGAAAAACTTTAATTTGCCAAGTATAGGTTGGTATAAAAACTTTAGCTAGTGAATAAACTCCACCTTGATGGCCATGGGTAGTTTTCTTTAGCTGTTGGCCCTCTTACCACCAGATTTATTGTCTGTTTACTAACCACTATGTTTATCACTACAGGCAACAGCACGGTGTGATTACACATATTGCTGAGTGCACAAACGTGTAATAGAGGCTCCTTTTTATGCTGCAGATTAACAAATGCAAGAAAGGCTTCAGGATAATTTGTTTCTCTGAGGTAATGTGGTTTTTATTTATATTGTGTTTAGTCTCCATAGCTAAAGAAGTCGGGATATCTAATCAGTCGAAATCTAATTTGTCACTGAGCAGAAACGACAAATGTTGACTTTAATTTATAGTCTGAGGAGACTCATGGAGAGGAGGGAGTAAAAGCTTTATCGTCCTCTAATGAAAATGGTAGATTCCTAGGATTTAATGTGAGCAACAGCTCAGAATAAAGGGGACTCATTGCAATAGTTATTTATGCGCCATTTTGCAGCGTTTACAGTTTTGAGCACATAGAAGAAGGCAGGGACTTATTAAAGTTTTACAACATACTGCTGTTACTCTGCAGATGTACCCGACAAAATAAAAGCAGGGTTGTAAAAGACCCAATATTATTTACTGCTCTGATTTTATTGTCAACTAAGCTTTGAGCGTCAATATGAGTTCATGGTTTGCACTGGAATACTTTTAATCATAGAACAATGAATAGTCATCTAAACCGTGCCTTTTTTTTATCTTAAATATGTGCAAATGGTATTTTCTTTGTTTGTTCAGTTACAAACTCCATTGTCTGAAAATAAACCATTTTTTTCCCAGAAAAAGGGTTTAGTCTGTACAGTCTATGTTTAAAGTCCCACTTCGATTATCTTTTATTCTATTTTCCCAGTGGTGTTGTTTTCTAGGACATAGTTTCTGCAGTATGGAAGCATTTGTGTAGCATAATTAAAAATAAAAGTCAATACCAGAAATACTTTTTCATTTTCAAAATGAAGCTGCATTTTTTGACTCAAAATTAAAATTAAAAATCAGTACTTCAAAACGCTTTTTCATTTACTACTTAAGAACCGCTTATTCTGTGTCATAGTTAAAACGAAAATGCAAAGAGGGGATTGCATTTTCATTTTCACATCCACCTTGCGAATAGTGTCACATAATTCAATTCCACTTAGCATTTCCAGAGAGGAGGCGGGGCGATGACGTCAGTGCTATCTCCGTGTGTCCGGCTGCTAAGAGACACAGACATGTCTAGGAGCAGTGCGTTCAGGCTTGTAGCCTTGTTTTAGCGGCAGAGGAGAGCGCTTTGTGATGGCTGTGCATTCCTAATGATTGTACACAGCTTCTCTGGACTTTTTGGCGAATTGCTTTTTCATTTAATTTTTGAGTCAACAAATGCAGCTTCATTTTGAAAATGAAAAAGCATTTCAGGTTTTGACTTTTATTTTTAATTATGCTACACAAATGCTTCTATACTGCAGAGTGCCAGTAGCTCATTAGAAGTTGGCCTCTGAGTTGCTGGCAGAACTGAGTAAGTCCGTCCATTTCCCATCATCCACCTGGTTACACGTTCTCCCATTAGTTTACAGCCCCGTACAACCCCCAACCTAACATTATCGGTACAAAAAAAAGGTGAGCAATATGAGAGCTATCAAGCCGTACAGTTTGCCAACCCGGACGAAGAAAATAAAGACCTACATGGATCTGGTTGTCAACAAGTGGATGCATCAGAATGGAGCAGAGCAGAGAGCTTGTGGCCTGCCGATTGTAGATTTTATGTCACAACTACAAGCTTTTCAAGCCAGATGTTTTTTTCTACCCCCCATGCACAACGATTTAAATAAAGAAATACTCAGAAACAAATGTTTATCTCTCTTTATATATGTTCTCCATCATGAGAAAAATTTCACAAGAACATTTTGAAAACATGATTTTCATCGATTACTGCTTTGGTTAATTTAAAGTTAAGCTAATATTTTTGCAACGCGTTTGCTTTTTTTGTGTGTGTCTAATTTGGCATCTGCGGAGGGTTTTTAGGATAATTTGGAGTTGACCAAATCATTCTGAGAGTTATGCAAAATCTTTTAGCATTTTCAGCAAGTTCTTTCAGCAATTTCTTAAATTGCCAAAGCATCCTCAGTGACCACATTCAGTAGAAAGCATTCACACTAGAATTATCGCAGGTAATGCAACTTTTCTAGTTTTTTTTAAAGATTTGTTTATAGTTAATAGGAAATACTGATTAAAATCCTGAACACTAGGGAATATGAAAGATGCTTTATTAAAGATAGAGCAAGAAATCATAGCCATGATATTAAGCAAATGTGTCAGTTGAGTTAAAAGCCCCAAAAAGATTTTTTTTAAAAAGGAAGAGTTTATATAAGCGTTTTAGATTATATAAGGAGAAGCAGATGAGATGTGGTGGTGAGGCACTTCAATTTTCTCTTTTTATCTTTGCAGCACTAAAAAACCTTGTAACTGTTACCTCGTTAAAGGGCAGCGATAACTGCTTACCCAAGTTCATTTGTTTTTTATCTTTTTGCCCATATGTTAAACAAATAATGATTTGACTGATTTGTAAGTTCATTATTTTGCTTTGACTCTGACCATAAAGATTTGTGACAGTTCTTGGATGTGAATGGATTTATTTTCCTTTTTCCACAGCTGTTCTTCACTCTGCACCACATCTACCATATAGCTGCACAAAGAAAAGAGTCTAAGAGGAATTGCATTTAGTTTTTTCTGCTGCTCTTTTTCTGCTTCATGTTTGCAGGTCAACAGACAGTGAAGTTGAACAACGAGTTCAAGGTGATGTGCGTTGCTCTGCACCCCAGCAACCCAAGCGTTGTCCTGTGTGGAGGTTACAGTTCTGCAGTCAAAGCATGGGACTCTCGTAGCTGCAAGGTCAAATTTGTTTCCCTTCTTCTCAACAGCAGATGTGTGTTTGCAAGGTCTCTGCTCTGTAGCTCTAATGCATGTGAGAGCTTTACCCAAATGTCTTCCGTGCCACACACTCCAGTCACACACTAAGCAATCAAGATTTCATTTTACTCAACCATCCGTGTTTTACTGCACAAACAGGGCAGGTTATGTCACAGGGTGTTTAAAGCAAACGTCATTCTTGCTGTATAAATGGTTCCTGTGAAGCTGCAGCCTAATATTGTTATTAAGCGTAATGGACTGCTTTATATGATAATCCTGTTCATTTCCCCTGAATCCGAATTCAAATTCTCCTCTTTGGCAAGCCGTGTCTTCCTCTGGCAGGTCTTTTTTTATTTTTAGATTCAATACTCCATTGATACTTCTGCCAGTCAGCATTGATATAAGTTTCCAATGAAGCTGTCCTCAGCTTTTTGAAGATGTGATGTCCTGGCTGTCTGTCAGGCTGTCTCTCTGTAGTTAAAGCTAGACAGGACCGAAATCACCCAGCTCCCCTACAAGTGCAGCCATCCAACCGTTGACCTGTAGTCAGGTGGACTTTAGGGGCTGAAACAAGGGTCAAATCTCCCATGTTCATTTAAGGTTCAGTGACAGGAAAAACAGCTAAAAGTTCCGGTGAATTAGACTGCAGCTTAAGTGGCAGCTAAGGGTTGAAGGTTAAACGCTCTCCCCTATACAGAGCAGCTGGTCTGTTCTCTTTCAACCTGATCTGACCAAGCAGCGTCTCAATTCCACTTTGTAGGAAACCTGCATTTGTATTTCACCCCTTGATATTTAAACTGAGTTAATTTCTGGCATTGTCTCAAGATGCTGATGACTTTCAGATCAAGGACTTGCTTGTTGGAGGCATATATGTAATTATTGATTTATCAGCCTTTATTCTGTAGCTATGTCATTTAATCAATGTCTTCTTTGAAGTTGTGAAAATCAGCAGATGCTATTGTCGATTTTCCTCACATAATTAGAAAACTCAGAATCCACAAAAAAGCCTTAAAGGCAACAAGATGGTGTAAATGTTTTCAAATTCCTTAAGGACAAACGTCCAGATGGTCTTTTAAAGAATCTCTCCGATGAAAATTAGTATTTTTTTGTGTTTTTATCATGGTATTTTTCTGATGGTGGAGGACATATATAAAAAAAATGTAAGCTCAAAATTGCATTTCTGAGTATTTCTTTATTCAAACTCTTGTGAATCCGGAGCAGATGAAAAAAATTCAGATTAAAAAAGAGCTTAATTGTGACATAGGAGATACACCTGCATCCTCTTGTAGAAGACAAGATCTTTGTTTTCCTCATCCGAGCTGGTTTCTGGCTCAAAACTGGATGGCGCCAATATTGCTCTCGTTTTTGTTGCACCAGTAATGTTAGGTTTGGGGGTATGAAGGGCTATAGGCTAGTGGGTGAGCAGTCAAACAGACGGATGTCGGGAAGTGGGGATGGGATTGCTGCATGGCAACGGTTCTACCTACAACTTAGAGGTGAGGAACTCTAATGAACTCCTGCCGCTCTGCAGAAAGTATGTTCTAGAAACGACATTGTTGTTGTTGTTGTTTTTTGTTGTTGTTTTTTTAAGGGGGGGGGGGGTGCTTTTACAATAGATCCAAAGTTGATTCTAGTGAGGAAGCTAGTTGTGACTTTGCACACATGTGTGTTTGTGTGCTTCTAGGTGATGAAAGTGTACAAAGCAGGGGTCCAGCAGACCTTGGACATCCTCTTTCTGAGAGGTGGGGAGGATTTCATTACGAGCTCTGATTGTGTGAGCAGAGACTCAGCAGATCGAACGCTCATCGCCTGGGACTACCAGACCACAGCTGTCCTCTCCAACCAAATCTACAATGTAAGACATCTTTGTGCGTTGACCTAAAAAGCAACACCTAGAACCCAGTGATGCAGCCTGGCATATTACATTAAAGGGTCAACTACGAAACTGTACTCATATTCTGAGTTAATCTTCTATTTTAATTGTGCAAATCTCCAAAAATAGAGCAAAGTTTGGTTACAAAACGTGTTAAAAATGTGATTTTAGGATTTGTTAGGCATGAAAATAATCAAAATAAGAGGTGTGTAGGAATAAAACCATGTATGTTTATTTGAAAAAAGACCAGTTGACTCATTGGTCAAAGCAATTTGAAAAGGTTAAGAGCATATTTAACGTCCCTTTTGGTTTTTTACGCTTCACTTATTTGGCCACCAGGAGCGTTACACTTGCCCAAGCTTGGCTCTCCACCCGCTGGAAGACACATTTGTTGCCCAGACCAATGGGAACTACATGGCACTTTTCTCCACCCAAAGGCCATACAGAATGAACAAGAGGCGGCGATTCGAAGGACATAAGGTCAGTAGGTACGGTATTAGGGTATCAGGGTTGCAATCACAAATTTTATCTATAGATCATGCATTGCAGTGTGACGACATTCACGCATGCATAGATGTTTGCAGCTTCTGCAGCAATCCTGAAATCAGTGTGTTTTACTGATCCCACCCTTTTACCCTCTTCCTTATCTAAAATATACACCAAGTAGATTACTATGTTTCCACGTCAGATTGCGGGAAAAGTTGTTGTGGTTCTGCAACCTGAGGCTCCAGAACCATATGTGGCTCTTTGACCCCTCCTTTTAGGCTCTTTGGTTAAAGGAAAAATAAAATGTTTTTCATTGAAAAAAGTAAACTGTTTATCAAGCATAACAAAACAGCAACATAAGTCAAACTTTTGATTACCGTAAATTAATTTGCAAACAGTTGATGGAGAGTAGATATGACTTTGCCAGGCTCTTGACTATGTAGTCCTGATGTTCAAAAAAATCCATCAAGTGCTGCAGTTTACACAAGTTCTAAACCAGACTCAGTGCTGACATGTTGGATCTTTTTGTTGTTGCAGGTGGAGGGATATGCCGTGCAGTGTGAGTTTTCCCTGGACGGAGCTCTCCTGGTCTCGGGCAGCTCCACTGGCTCCGCTTACTTCTACGACTTTCACAACGCTCGTCTGCTGCACACTCTGCAGGCCCACAGCCAGCCCTGCCTGTGCGTCTCTCAACATCCTGTCCTGCCTGCCACTGCCGCCACCTGTGACTGGGCAGGTGAGATCAAGATCTGGCACTGACAGATTATTAAGGAGAAAAGAAAACGAGAAAGGTGATTGCAGGACCTTAAAATTCAATTGAAAACTATATAAAAAGACTTTTGCCCTAAAAACATTTTGCACGACATTTAATAACACCAGGAAAAAATCTCCCCTTTTTAAATCTTTCAAAGTAAGTTTTTATTGTCCATTTCTTTTCTATTTACTTTCTTCAAAATGTTGATGTTGAATCTTTTTGTCATAGTCATGCTGACTGTATTGAAGTTAAACTGTATAAATTAAATAGACATTTACTTCAGTGCTGAAAAAATTACTTTTTTATCTAAAGCAAAAACATAATTCAAATGGTCGTTTTTAATTAAAACATTTGTTTTCATTTCAACATTCTGCACAGACATCACTTTTGAATGTTTTTATCTTCTCACTAAACGTGATTGGAAGTTTTCCTTTCATAAAAGCTGCTCAAAACACCAGGAAGAGACAAGTGGGGACAAAATAAGGAGGACATCGTCTGTCAAAGCATTTGCCAGTTTTTCTAAAACTGTGCCACTCTGAAATAAACATATGGGAAGATCATTCATTATCTAATAAAAAAAAATGGCTGTGAAATGTGTTGTTCTTTTAAATTGATCAGTTTTTTTAATTAAAATAAAAAGAATAACTAAAAAATACATTTTAAATCAGGTTACCTTTGTACTGGCGACATACAGAGCAAGACAATTTATTTACATACATCCAGTTATGGGAAATAATGCTCTTGAAGGTTTACAGTATCTTTCCAAACACCCATCTTTATTAAATAAATAGGCATACAACAAAAATATACAACCATGCATCAGACAGACAAACAGACAGACATGTTGACACTTAGACATGCCTGTTGGTCCTACAACAGGGCTGGAGGTAGGACGGAAGAACACACTTCAGCCACCGCATTCAGGGTCAAAACATTCAATAAATAGAACATCAACTGAACCTAGATAAAAAATAGACATAATCATATCATGTCATAACATATCACATCATAACTGTATTTGTATTGTTTCCATTCTTGCACATGGTTTCCTCCACAAAAATATAAATCCTTCTGTACAGTCATTACATTTGATTTCAACTCTATGTCCCCCTAAAGCTGCTTCACACATTGTATCAAATAAAGACTGTGGTTGGAGGGTTGTGTTGCTAGTTTCTCCCATTATAAAAAATGATGCTTAGGATCTTTGAAATTTACGGAGCCGGTGATTTGACATGCGTTAAAAAAAAATTATTCATCCTCACGAAAATAAATAATTCACGCGATAAGTCATTCATAAACACGGATGTGAGCAATACTTGGATTTGTATATCTGTATATCTCATGACAATGCATGAAAGACACGGAGGATGTTTAGAGATCGGATTTATTTATTTTAAAAAGCTCCACCGAAGCATCGGTAATCACGTCTCCATGTCTGAGTTCATTCACTTCCCATTTCGCACTCCGTCCTGCTGCAAAAGCCGCTTCCCGCCACTACTTCCGTGTCTCCGTGTGATCTACATTGATTCAAGAGGGGAAAAATAAAAACATGAATCAACCTAAGGGATCTATTTATTATTGTCTCGATGAAAATAAGAAAAATATCAAAAGATTTAGGAGGCCTGAGCTGGCTGCTTCCCCATACCGCAGCGGGTCTCTGTCTGCCGTCTCCATTTACATCAATGGTGCAGTGACAAAATATATTTTATTATTGCTTTAAACCAGTTATCTTATTTACAATAAAGATGTAATCAGAAGAATTTAAGTTTATTTACGGTTGAAAATACGGGGTGTGTAAAAGGTCACAATTATTTCGTGGGATTTTTTTTTGTTTTTTTACCCGTGTCAGGTCACGGGCTCTGTAGAAATTAACCCCATAACAACCTTATATGTGAGGAAATGAAGGAGGTAGAAGTATGGCACTACAAAAAACACTATCCCTTTCTTGCTGATTTCTTCCTGCAATACTACACGGAAACTTTTCTAAAAAGATGCTAAAACATTGTTATCCTTTTCTTCTTTGTGTGAGATCGAAGCATCTCTCGGTTGCTGGGCAGCAGGACTTTTTTCATTTATTTTTTTAACTTCTTCTCAGGATAGCATGCCTTTGATATTATCTACACACCTTCACTCAGGCAACTTTCACATTGATTCATTTGATGTAGCCTAACTTGGCATTCTGGTTTGTCTGTACCTGCTACTTTCTCATACATTTTCTTTTATTTAACTTCTTTTTTTGTTTAATTCCAAACTGCTAGCTGGTGTTTATGAACGACTTCC
Organism: Oryzias latipes; assembly: GCF_053564925.1. Taxonomy (NCBI): domain Eukaryota; kingdom Metazoa; phylum Chordata; class Actinopteri; order Beloniformes; family Adrianichthyidae; genus Oryzias; species Oryzias latipes. Next base: position 20,904,397 of record NC_136258.1, on the reverse strand, counting down.
TAATAAAACTAGAGAAAAAAAAATCCCATTGGGTTTGTGCATCCAGTGCTAACAGCCTTAGAAAATTTGCATCCAGATTTATATTTTTCTGCATCGTCAAGTTTCCGTTCGTCTTTTATGGACCCAAATCTGCAGAAAATAACAGCATACATAATCGTTCACATATCGTGCAGTGTTTATCTGACGGCAACGACGTACACACTTCCAATAGTGTTCTTTTACATACAGTGATACTACTTTAGATATACAGCATGTACATGGTTAGGTGGTGTAAAGGAGATTTTCTTGTCCACTGAACATGGTTAAGGCAAATTCGCAGGAGTCCGACTCGAATACTTCGGTAGACACTGTTCAGTACAGCCGCCAATATAATTCTGTCCTTGTTGTACAAAAATATGAAAAGCCTTCGCTGTGTAAAATAAAGAACTACAGCTCACATAGTCATGACCAAGAGTTAGTACCGCTTTGATAAAAGTGGTAATTTCTTTAAAATGTAAAAACAGGAAGAAAATATCAAAAATTGGTCATTTACAACCTTTTAACAATGATTAAAACACATAATAGGCCTAAAAGGAGAAGGAACATGGAGGCAACATTAGGTACCCTCTTCCTGCTGTCATTGGGTTCACGAGGGTGGATTGCATTCAGGTGCCACTAATTCATTTAGAATTTTGTAAAGCTTGTAGTTTTTCCTACAAGTAGCCAAAGGATTTCAGAATATGGAAAAAAATACTACAATTATAAGAAGCTTAAGAAGTATATTTTACTCTAAAGGGAAAATCATTTGTCCTAAAATTGCAAAAACACTTGATGACTAAGATTCATTATATATCTTGGATATGAACAAATGGTCAGATGATGACAAAATGCAGTTGAGCGGCACTATTGCCAAGAGTCATGTTTCTCTCAAACCAACTCTAGAGCAATGCGGTACAAGAATAGTGATTTGGGTTTGCTTTGTTGCTGAAAGACCATTTTAGCCAATCGAGCTGTTCTTTGTACAAGAGCATTTCAGAGACGAGAGCTTTAGCTTAGCTTTAACCTGACAACAATGTAAAGACAAATAAAGAAATCCTAAGCAAATGCAACGCAAAATAAAAGTGTTGGAGTGATGTAGTCTGACCTCAACTCTGAGGAGATGCTGTTGTGGGACCTTAAGAGAGATGGGAATAAACTAATAACCTTAAGAACTTGATATAACAAAATATGAGGTATCAAAGAAACGGATGATCTTCATTAAAGTGAAAAGCAGAAAACGAATTTTTAAACTTTTCCTTCTAAGGATAAATAAGACATCTGTTGAACAAAATATATATTTAGCATTGTTGTTGTGTTTTTATTAACACTGTAATGTGCTTTTGGAAAACAACTCTACTGAAAATGTTGCATGCTGCTGTTATGTTTTTACACAGGAAACTAACTTTTAGCTATATCTACTTAAGATTTTTTTTACATCGCTTTGTAAACAATATTCATTCTGTACTTTTAATTGCACATTGATTTTTTTTAAACTAATAACTTTAAAGGTTATCCAGGTAATATTTGTCAGTCAATTTCAAGCAACACATGTGGAAAAATAGGTTTTGCTCGTAGATATTATAAAATATCAGATGGTATGTAAAACGATTTTTTTTACTTTTGTGCTAAAAGGTGGAATGTACCATTTATCAATAACAGTCTGTCTGCAAATGTGTCGTCTCGTCTTATTTGTGTGCATTTTACATCATGCATTTTGTCAAGAAGAAAAAAGGAAGGGATAAATCGCTTAACAGCTTGCAGTCGGTACAATTCACCACACATAATGGATGAGTTTTTTTTAGCCCAAATATGGGTAATTAAGTCATCCCATTACGGACACTTTAGTTCCACATCAATATTGTTTGCATTAAAGCAGGAATTAATGGACTTTTGCTGGTTATTCTTTCAGTGCACAACATCAAAAAAGAGCAAATAACATTAGCATTGCCATGTCGGATCGGCTGTTTCATTCTCACGGCTCCAATTAAAAACCTAATTACAAAAACCAAAACAGACTGAATAGCTGGTGTCAGGCTACACTGTAACAAGACAACAACAAAAAAGGTTGTAGACTTCATGACGCGTGCCTTGGCTAAGATACAGAAAAGGAAAACAACATCCCATCACAAGTATGCTTGCTGCAGAGACATAGTGCAGTACAGTACAGTTAGGAATTTTCATTGTCATGCATAAAATGAAAAGCTCTCCTCTTCTACTCAATTCAGGAGAGTACCATATAGCTGTGCCTTGGTCAAGCTGTCCTTCCTCGTCAGTCCTGTGCTGCCGAATTTTTGGTATCTTGGAGAGGTCTTCTTCGGGAGTGCGGGGCCGACACTGAGGGCAGAGCTGGAGCTTGGGCGCGGGCGAATGCTAGGCCTGGGGCTGGGGTAGTGCTGCAGACTGGAGGCTTCAAGAGAGCTTTGGTGTAGGGACTCTGCTGAGCTGTCCATGCTCAGGTTCACATAGTCCTTCTTGGCACTAATTGCTGCTGTCACTCCTCCACTGCCATCTTTGTCTCTAGAGCTCCCTGATAGGAACAGACTACATTCAGAGTCTTGACTGTCTTCCTTGGCTCTGTACAGCACAGATTTTTTGTCTTTGCTACGATGGTCTTTAGCTTTTTGGCCATGCCTAGGTGAAGGCATAGCAAAGCATTGGTCTAGGACACGGCTGTGGAAGACGTCGTCTCCATCATGGATGCCTCCTTGGAGAGAATCCTTGACTTTCCTAGAGGGGCACATTTCAAATTGATGTTCAGAGAAACTGTAGGGAGAGAGCCGACCTGTAATGTCGCGAAAAGAGGAGGAGAAGGTGTTGATGTCCTCCACACTGAGTTGTCTCCAGCGACTGCTAAGTTCGTCTTCTGAAACCTCGTCTCGGTTGTCCAAATCTCCTCCACAAGCCTGACCCAGCCCAGGAATGGGTCCCATGCTGTGGGATGAAGTCAGGTGAGGGGTGCTGGAGTGATAGGGTTCACTGAAGCAAGAAGCTGTCCTTGAGTAGGCTGGGGAGGTGCCCTTCAGTGGGCTCCTGGAGGTCACCATGTGCTGGATGCTGTGGGATTTGGAAAAACTCGGAGTGTCTTTGTCGTAAGGCATTGTGCCTTTTCGTTCATAGTCACCACTGCCCCCATTTCGCCAGTCCATGTATAGACCCTGGTGCGAAGAGGATAAGGTGCTGCTTAGAGTGCGTCCACACCCGCCACTAACTCCACCCTTCTCATCAGATGCAAGACTGAAGCTAGAGTAGGAGCTAGAAGCAGGAAGACTTCCAGCACCATATTCGTCGTGGGGGGGGAAGGGGGACGGAGGCTCATGGGAGAAACTTCCAGACTGAAAAGGATCGTCATCCGGGTTACTGTCCATGGAGTTCTGAGCGTGGATCTGTAGCAAATCTGTGTTGTGAAGATCCACGCTCTGCCTCCGCTCTGTATCTTGCCATCGTTCAGGGCAGTATAGGGCAGTGTCGCTGCAGTACAGGTCGGATGTCTTGTACGCAGCACGGCGGTTTAGGTGATCAGTACTTCCTGTTCCTGTTAGAAAATCCTCATTCTGGTGCTGGGGGCTAGGCGAACGGGTTGCAGAGACGCTGGTCCCTGCCTCAGGCTTCTCCAGAATCTTGGCTATTATGGATGTGGGGACTGTGTCAGAATACTTGGGGTGACACTCCGCCATTTTGGATCCTCTGCTTCGGTTTTTTTTCTCGATGTGGGAACTGATTCGTTCTTGAAAGTCAAGTGGCAACTAAGAAAAGAAAGAAAAGCAAGAAAAAATCTGAATTAAAAAACCTGTCTTTTTATACTAATTTACACTACCATTTTATTAAACATTTTTGTTTAAATCTGTATCAATGATAGTCACATTTTTTAAAGATTTAAGGACACACTCCAAAGAAAATTGTTTTTTTGGTGTTTTTAACATGTTCTTGTAGCATTTCTCTTAAGATGAAGGACAGACAATGTATAGAGAAAATTAAGGTTAAAATTGTGTTTCTGAGTATTTCTTTATTCAAATTGTTGTGAATAAGGAGCAAACGAAAAATTACGGGTTGAAAAAGCTTGTATTGTTCTGTTAAATCTACAATTGGGCGGCCATAAGTCCTCTGATCAGCTCCATTCTGATGCATCCACTTGTGGACAAATAGATCAACGTAGGTCTTTGTTTTCCTTGTCTGAGCTGGAATCTGGCTCAAGACTTTACGACTGGATAGCTCTGGAATTGCTTGCCATTTTTGTTGAACCAGTAATATTAGTTGGGGTTGGCAGGAGAAAGTGTAAACAAAGGAATGATGGGAAATGAGGGCAGGCTCACTCAGCGTCAACAGCCCCGCCCACAAATCACAGTTGAATTTGTGAAAAGTTATGCTGCTCTGCAGAAACTATAAACGACACAGGTTTTGTTTTTTTTTTGCCTAAAAAAATAAATAAAACAGACATAATCATATTAAAAAAAACCTCTGGGAACATTTTTACAGTAGATCAAAAGATGATCGGAATGGGACTTTGACTCATCTATTCTAGCCTTTTTAGAAAAGTACTTTTCTTTTGTTACAGCAAGCATCTAAAAGTAATTTTGTATACTGTGCGAGGACTACAATTTTTTTCGAATAATTTTGTCTTGCAAATATTGGTTAATTTTTAATATTTGTGTCCAACAAAGCCCCCATCTTTTTTAAACTGTCACCCTGTTTCTCTGTGTCCCTGGCCTCCCCTTGTCTTGTCTTGTCATCTGCCTCTCAGACAGAAGGGCAGATGCAAAATCTCTTTCATCACGTCATGTTTGAGGGAAAAAATGCTGTCAATTACAGACTGTCTTTTATGCACCATTTAAATTTGGTGGAGGTCAGTGGAAGCTGCTCCTGCTCCACCATGCTTTTTTGTGCTCCTTTTCCTAATTCTTTGTTTTCTTGCTTTTTCTTTCTTGCTCCACTAGCTTTTCAGCCAAAAAAAAAGAAAGAGAGAACCCCCCCAACTCTTTTTCTCCCTCCTATGCTCTTCCATGTTTTCTTTCTTTCTGTCTTTCTTCTGCCTGTCATCAAACACATAGCGGTTCTGCAGAATGAAATTAAACCAGTGCTCTGTGTCTCCAGCTGGGCATAAAAAACAGCCTCGGCTTTGTTAAGAATTAGAAGTTTGCCTTGGCATATAATAAGCCACATCTTTAAAGTCAGAGGTATTTTTAGCAGTGGTTGCCTCTTTCAGAATAACTAAAGATGGGATGGAGTTGAAGCTTAGAGGAGGGCAGGCTTGGGCAGCCTTATCAGTTATTTAATTCAAAAATTAAATAGAAGTCAAACAGATGAAAGTCCAAAAAAATTTGTTGCCCAAACAAATAACGTTCAAGCTTCTAACGGACTGATTTTCTGTTCTGGCTGCAGCTTTAATGTTTTCCAAAAAGAGTAATTAAGAGATCTGATGGTCAACAGAAGGAACAATGAAGGGTAATGTACATCACCATCTTTCAGTACATCAGGAAAGAGATTTATTTTGTGCTTGTGCCATGTTTTAGTGTTTAGATGCACATCATGCATGTGAGTTATGAAATACAAATTAAAGAAGTCCTGTCCCATGAGGATCTTTATAGGCCTAATTTATTAATTCTCAATCTCTAAAATTCAAATTTAGGGTTTTCAGTTCTCCTGAATCTTACATAACATAACATTCATAGAAGAAACTCTAAAATTTTAGTGAATTTCTTTGTCAAACATTTTTAGTCATTTGAGATTATATGAGATTAATACTCTGACACATCATTGGAGCTGGACCTCACATTATTCTGTTCTTTAGGGCAACCAGACTTTAAAGACCCACTCTGTTCATATTGTATTTATTTTAAAAACATTCCTATTGGTATTTTAATTATGCTGCTTTTAGACAAAACCAAAAAAACTGTGTCGTTTTCTTGGTCATAGTTTCTATGGAGCAGCAGTAGTTCATTAGGAATTTGCCTCTGAGTTGTGGGCGGACCCATTGGCACAAAGCAACCCTGTCCCACCTTCTCCTCCCTGTTGCTGAGAGCTTTTTGTTTACAAGCCAGTTTACAGCCCCTCACAATCCCAACTTAACATTACCGGTACAGTTTTGAGTCAGATGCCAGCTCGGACAAGAAAAACCAAGACGTACATGGATCTAGTCGTCAACCAGTAGATTCATCACATTGGAGTGGAACAGGGAGTTTTTGGCTCACCCAGTGTATTTTATATTCCTCCATCATGAGAAAAATGCCACAAAAACATGTTAAAAAAAAACAAATAAACCTAGTTTTATTGGAGTAGATATTTACAGGTTGATCTAGAAGACGTTTCTGTCAAAGTTCTGTGCAAATGTGATCTGGATGTTTGAGAATCTTCACAGAAATTTAACTTCAAAAACCTAGAAAGTGTGAAAAACAGAAAATCTGCAGATTTAACAGCTATGACTGGATCATATTTAAGGTTTACTTGACAAGTGGAAAACATAATTTTCAAGTTGATGTTTTCAAGTTCCACATTGCTGTGATCGAGTTTCACTGCATCGACATGTACTGAACATTAGTTGCCAACTGCATTGCCGCTTTACGTTTATAAAGCTCTGTTCAGTTTTCTTTGTTCATTTTAATGAATGACATTTTAATTTAGCAAAATTATTTTCTTTAATTTGATTTCTGTAGAAGTTGCAAATCTTAAAGTGAGAACTTGGTGTGTACAAGACTAAAAATATAAAGTTGATTAAACAGAAAACTGTCGTAAATTAATATTTTGTCCATCATAAACAAAATCTTTCTGTTGATTTTTTTCTTTTACACTGTCCATATTATATTGTCTTAACAGAGTTAACCACTTTGGGTTTATTATTTTAATTGTCTAATGTGTTGGTTCGGAGTGCACCTATTGTTTACATATTTAATTTGTTTTCCTCCTCAACCAGCTCTTCATCTTCTCACAATGCTTTGATTTATTATGGACAGCTGGGAAGCCGACAGACGCCACTTTAGACAGTTTCAATGGCACTATCTATTACAGGAGCTACACATCATAATTTCTGCACCATTTATGTTTGTTTTGATGCTGTTTGCTTTCATTCTATTTAAAATATATTTGTATTTTTAAACAGTATGACAGGAATATTAAAGCCTATTTCACCAAAGTTTTCTATTGCAATAAAAGTTGAACCTCTGACTTGTGAAGCAGGGAGAGAAGGGAACTCACCTCTGATAATTTGTGCGATCTGTAGTGGGACTTGGAGCACTGCAGCAGCTGAGCTGCCAGGTTGCAGTCTTTCCTATACAGGTCCTGTAAAAAGCACAACAATCATTTTTTAATCAGTGCACTTTTCTAAAGCTACGGACACAACAAGCTCATGGTGTTTACACTGAACAAGCAGAGAGGGGCTTCTTCTTCATTTTTCTATTGTTTACGAGTACAGTACTACTACTAGTGCTACTAAAGTTGGACGAGGCTTGGTGCGAAATGTTGAAGCAGTGCAAATCTCGTGAATCTTGCTCCTTTTTTTTCTTCTTTTAATTGCTCGATTCCGATATATGAAAGATTTGATGTCACATGATTCCGTCAGGGCAAAAACCGCAATTATTAATTTCCACTATATGATCAATTTCCAAACGGTTGGCACTTCTGTGACTTGTAAGAGCTGACTTCCATACTTCACTACCAAATCCGAGTCCCTAATCGGTCAAAGTTTGACCTGGTTTAACTGTCAATGCGTGTTCAATGGCCGTCTGTGTAATACGTAGAGCCCAAAAACGGTTGTAGAAACTTGTGTGGCGATGCAACAAGGGGAGAGTTTAGAACGTAGAAGCCCAAACACTAATTTACCCACATTTACAAAGTCTTTTTACTGGGAGTGGCCACTTGAATGCTTGTTACCAAGCGTTACCTGTAGCTTGACGTGTAGCATCAAGTTTTGAAACATAGTTAAAAAAATGTTGGTTTTAAAAAATAGGTTTTTTACTCCAATTTATTTTTTCGTACATTTTTTTTTAACTTTTTGTATATTTTTTTATTTTTTATCTTATTTTTGAGTCGGCTTTATGCTAACATCAAGTGTTATGTAACAATAAAAATCTTAAAATCCTTTGTTTACTTGCTTAAATACTTTGCTTTTGGGCATAGAATATGGGTTTTATTCTATTAAATACTGTACTTCATTCTAAAGAGTCTGTTAAAATGAGATTTTTTTAAATTGAAAATTTCCCTTTTGTAGTTGGTTAGGCACATTTTATAATTTTTACATTCACAGGACCTGAATGCATGTAATACCGGTTGCATGGTCGGTGGTTTTAAGGTAAATCATCTGATGTATGCAGATGATTTAGTTGTCTTCAGCCCCAGCAGCTCCGGATTACAACAACTTTTAAATGTCTGTTCTGAATTGATGTCATGATTTGTCGTACAAGGGATGATGTTGCATTGAATTTTCCTGCTTTTAAACTTTCTGATTCTGAGCTTGCTGTCTGTCTCAAAGTCAAATATCGTGGTTATATCATCAACGATAAACTTACAGTTGACGATGATATCCACAGACAACGGTGTATTTTATATGCTCAGGCAAACACGGTTGCACACAGGTTTTATTCATGCTCGGACAATCTTACTGCACACCTTTGTATACGGCCCACCTGTGGACAAATTATAGGGCATCCAGCATGAGGAAGCTACAAGTAGCCTATAATGATGCCCTAAGGATTTCACTAAAACAGCCTTGGTGGTGCAGCGCATGCAGTTTGTTTGTTGGTGCTACAGTTAATACTCTCCAAGCTTTATTAAGACTTTTTATCTATGGGTTTTTTTATCGTCTTAATGCTTCAAATATTGAAATCATTTTAACTGTCACCAATGCAAAGCACAGTACTTTTATACACCAATCCCCTATTTGGAGGTTTTGGTACAGTCGTCTTTTTTAAACTTTTAAGTTTGTTTGTTTTTAAAGTCAGCAGTTTTAGTCTTTTTATTAAGTTCATGATACCTGGTTATTTTACTGTTCTTATACTTTTATGTAATTGTTTTTATATTCCTATGTCATTGATTTTTATACTTTTAAGACATCTTTTAAAAAAAAAATACTTTTTATGAAATTGTTCTTATACTTGTTTGAGTGTTCTATTTTTATCCTTAAGTCTTTTATATGTTTTGTGTATTTTGTGGCAAATGGACTTTGAGTCTGTAATAAAGCTTATTATTATTATTATTATTATTATCATTACGTCATTTTTTTGTAATATCCTTTCTACCCAGAGTTATGGATAGTTTTTTTTTAATGGCACATGTACTTCTCAGCATCTTTCACCCAGATAAAGTGAAGCTCTGTCCGTCTTTGCTCCTTTTTCTCACTCCCTGTTGAATGCGTGTTTTTCGGCTCTCCGTCAACGTGAGGGTGGTCCACTGGGTGCAAAGGAACCTCGCCTTTCCCTTTTGTGTTCCGGCTCGTCTGCGTGTGGGTGGTTAGCTGGATTAGTTCTTCCCCTCTCCCTCTTTTGTTATTCTGTCCACTTCTAAAGGTCAGTTTTGCAGCATTGTGGCCCCTTGTGCCATCAACCCCACTGCCTAAAAAATGTCACTGAAGTCTTCTCTTTAACACTTTCAGCTGTCTTTGTGTCATGTCAATCTGTGGTTTTTCACTTCCTTGTATGATGTAGACGTTTCTAATGGTTTATTTGATATGACTAGATGTCTTTTTGCATTTTTTTATTAAGTTGTTTTTTGTTGTTTTCCAAATCAGCAGCTTAGATGTACATTGACTCTAGTTGACAATGAATTTGATAGTCTGGCATAGACTATTAACTATACATTTGTGTAAATTGACCAAGGTCATCACACATCTGCTGTCCATCTTTAATCTAGTTTCACTTGGAGCCACATCTTGTGCTCTGCAATCATCAGGCTTGACGACAAAAAGAAAACCAGAGGAACTGACAGTTGATTTGAAAAAAAAAAAAAAAAACATGCCATAAAGGTCTTTTTTTTAGGTCCCTCTCCTAAGCCACAGACACATATAACTGCACAGATAATCTCTGACGTCCTGAAAATGATGCCTGAATGGATGACATGCTGGCTCCGCTTATTTCTTTTCCTTTCGCGTTTTTCCCACACCAAATCAGCTTCCTCCATCTAGTCCTGTCTTCTGCATCCTCTACTCTAACAACACCAGCTAGCTTGACGTCTTCATTCACTGCATCCATAGTGTTCCATTAATAGCATCTGGGTGGTAAAGTTAAGTTTGAAGGTCTGTTGGGTTCCCTCACCAATGAGAAAGACACGGCCCTAAAAATGCTCAAATTGAGTTCTGTTCAAATCAAAACGGTAGTTTTTTAAAAATATTGCCCCCACCCCAACAGTTTTCATGAATAGAAAGTTGTTGTTTTTAAAAAAAAATATTTTTAAAACTTGACTGTAAATATTTTTTTCATTTTGGTGTAAAATTAGACTTCTTTAACATGGTAGACAATGGAACCTGCCTCCAGTGGTGTCTTTTAAAATTGCAGCACTTTACACTTTCTTTTTTTTTGGCTTGTTCAAAAATAAAAGATACAGTTTTCTGTGCCATATGAAATGAAACGTTGAGATTAACTCACTGTGCACACTTTTCATGAATGTCTAAGAAGATCCAGTTCATTTCAGTTTGACCACAAACAGAAAATAAAAATTTCTTTTTTTTCTGTGTGGGTTGAATGAAGTTTGAGAACAAAATTGTTTTCTAATTTTTATTTGAATGAAAAATAAATATTTAAATGTAGTTGGATGGGGCAAGAAACATCTGCCCTGCCTGCAGTTAGAAATAAAATAGTTTTTGATTTATTAATAATTCCTGAAAAAAGGCACTAAATCCTAACATTAACATTTTTCAATGTAAAACCAAAGTGCTTCATTTCCAGCCAAAGGTACGACAAGGCAGGCGTTTTATTCTGAAAACACAAATCTTTTGTCTTATACAGTGCCTGTTTCCTCTTCTGCTTTAAAAGTAGCGCAGTTTTTGGATTATTAAATAATTCTTTATTTAAAAACACAAAGTGTGAGTTTTGTTTTAACACTTGGGTTACAAGAATATAAACTATAATTTACTCAACATTTTGGAAAAAAAAACACTTGAAGTACAATAATCAAGGAATAAATTAAAATTTAAAAATCTTATAATGCTAAAACATATTTGGAAATACAATTTTAAAAAACAAATTCACGTAGTAGCTACATTTTATTTTAAAAAAGCTTTTCATTTCTGGAATTCTTATTTTCAATTTCCTGCCATTTGAAATCCTTTATCCTTTTATTTAGCAATCATTTTATTTATTTTAGAATTTATTAGTGATCATTTAAATACTGTGTTACTATTTCACGGACCCTCCTGGTAACATTCAGTATTATCTATACACAATTACAGGAGTATAATAGGGCTCTAGGTATAGAACATAAGTATTTCCTGTCATTTATGGATATAACTAGTGTTTCTTTTGCAACGATTTCTTATTTTATATAATATGAAAGTTATTATGTCTTTTTGTGTGTTTTTTTTATTTTGCACCTCATTTAATGTTTTTTTGAGTAGTTGAATTGGGATCCTTTTATACTTGTTTTAGTGATTCAGCAACAATTAAAAAAGTTTTTATTGTGAAAACCAACTCTAAGCTTTTTTGGTCCTTGTGGATTACTCTGTTATATATTATTGGCAAAATCGAATAATCCCTACAACTCTTGACTGTACAGGTTTATCTTTTCGATTTAATGAAGGCAAAGAACATTTAATTTAGTGTGATGCATTTGCATGCCTCACTTTATGCTCAAAGTCAGCACTCTTGGCTTTGCCAGAGGAAATGTCTGGCTCTTTGCTGGCCCTGAAGGGGCACAGTATCCCCCCATTAAAGGTGAACTTTGATCTTCATCTACCTGGGCGTACTGAGAGAGGATTGTCAAAATGCTCCACGCTTCAGGAGAGGAAGAAAGGGAGGAAAGTCAGCCTAACCGGCTGCCTCCACACAGAAGAGAAGTTAAAATCACTTCAAAGCAAGCGAGCGACCAGGCCGCCATATGCCCTTCAGCTCAGTTTCGAGAGTCCCCCACTCCAGTTTCTGCCATCCCAGAGGATGCCCATTGATTTGTGCATAATCACTATAAAACACCCAGTGGCTTACCGTTAATCTTTTCTCTGCTGGGGCACCTTGACAGACAACTATCTAGGATGTTGAAAAAAAGTAAAATGGGGATCTGGCTTGCAGTAAGAATGGGTTAACGGTGAAGACTGCCGATGTGGCAGACGGAAGTTTTTGAAAACCCCTTTTAAAGGGTGGGGAAGGGCAAAATCCTGAGAGCTCCAAGGATCTTCTGGTACTTTTAATTTGTGTTCCTCCAGACATCATTTATGCTTGTTCTTAGACACATTTTCATGCAAACAAGTTAAAACAGTTTGTACACTACTTACAATAAGTTATGGGGATATTGTAAAAAAAGAACTGGAAGCCGTAAACACAGTGTTTCACTTCACAGATTTTCAGGACAGGGAGCCAATTGTATTGATGTGATAAACACATACATGTGTTACACATACATCAGTCAGTGCAAAACTCTTTTGGTTTTGTAGATGGCCCAGTCACTGCACGATTTTACCTCAGAAACATCATAGAACCCATCACCATTCCCCAACTCCATCAGCACACTTCTAACTTTCTGTTCATGAGTGTTAATGCTCCTCCACATGGTGCCATAATTGTCAAAGCAGTTCATAAATATCAAATATGAAAATGGTGTTGCTTCTCATCTATTATTAGTAATATCAAAGGGAACTTTCCATTAAAATTCAAACCAAATAGGAAAAGGGCTCATGTAAATAACACTAACTTATTTTGAGAAGTGTAAATAGGTTACTGGATGTCCTTGTGCATGTGTGCACACCAGCCAGAGATGTTGCTAAGACTTGCAGAGCACTCACGTTGTCCTCTCTGAGTTTATTAATGGTGATCTTGGCCTCCATGAGGTGGTTGTTGAGTACAATGATTTCTCGGCTGAGGGCTCTCTTTTCCTCTTCATGATGCTGGGACTGCAGAGACGGAAAGTAAACAGTCAAAAGAAAAACTCAAGCAGGAGTTAAAAAAAAGAGGGAGTGTAAAAAGAAAAGTGGTAAGATAATAAAAAAACAACAACAGGAAAGACAGAGTTGAGGGAGCAACTGAGGGGAAGAATAACATGATAACAGAGGCAGAAAAAATGAAACACCCTCAAGTCAGCGTCAGTGGAAAGTTAGTGGCTGGCAGCAGGTCTTAATTAAAAGAAGATTACACTTGCCAGAGCTCATATCGTATCAATTACTCTGGGAGTACGAGTACGAGGCGTAGAGGGAACAGAAAGAGGAGAGAAAAATAAAGAGAGGTGGAAAGTGATAAAGATAAATGAAACACTCATTTCATTCCCAATGATTACTGTCAAATAAATTCAAATTGAGTCCGCCGGAGTGACATCTGAGTCTTCCTAACAATGCAGTTTAACTGCGCTAATGTCTGGCATTTTGCTGGTGTATCTTCCGCTCTGCCAACTTTCATCTCAGCAGCTATTTGTTCTGAGTTTTGCCACAGATGGAGCAAATAATCCCAATGATCTGACCTGTTTGTGCGGCTGTCAGGACACTGCTTCCTAATCGAGCTCAGTAAACCTTTTTTTTCTAACGCTTTTGCAAAAGACATTAATAGTCCCCCAAGGGGAAATGACACTCTCCGGCCACTTTATTAGGAACACCTTGCTAGTACTGGGTTGGACACCCTTTTGCCTTAATCCTTTGTGGAATAAATATAACAAGGTACTGAAAACATTCATCAGAGACTTTAGTCATTATAGTCATGACAGCATCACACAGTTGCTGCAGATCTGTCAGCTGCACATCCATAATGCCAATCTCCTTTTCCACTACATCCCAAGGGTGCTCTATCGGGTTGAGATCTGGTGACTGTGGAGGCCATTTGAGTCCTGTGAACTCATTGTCATGTTCAAAAATATCTTGAGATGATTCCAGCTTTATGACATGGCGCCCTATCCTGCTCGAAGTAGCCATCAGAAGATGGTACACTGTGGTCATAACGGGATGGACAATTCTCAGGTAAGCTGTGGTGTTGTAACCATGCTCAATTGGTACTAAGGGGCCCAAAGATTGGCAAGAAAATATCCTGCGCACCATTACACCACCACCACCAGCCTGAACTGTTGAAACAAGGCAGGATGGATCCATGCTTTCATGTTGTTGAGACCAAATTCGGACCCTACCATCTGAATGTGGCAGCAGAAATGGAGACTCATCAAATCAAATCAAATCAACCTTTATTTATATAGCACTTTTTCAACAACATATGTCACTCAAAGTGCTGTGCATAAAATACAATAAAATTTAAAAACAAGATGACAAGACAAACCGTGCGACAACGCCCCCCCCCCCCCAAAAAAAAAAAAAAAACCACACACACACACACACACCCACAGACACACACACATCAATAAATAAATGAATAAATAAATTAAAAAAGTGCTAAAATGATAGAATGTAGAGACCAGGCTTTGTCCTGAAGTGGGGAAACGACCAGACAACGGTTTTCCAATCTTCTATTGTCCAGTTCTGATGAGCCGGTGTGAATTGTAGCTTCAGCTTCCTGTTCCTAGCTGAAAGGTCTTCTGCTGCTGTAGTCCATTTGCCACAAAGTTGGACGTGTTGTACGTTCAGAGATGCTCTTCTGCAGACTTCAGTTGTAACCAAGATCTTTTTTGAGTTCCTGTTGCCTTTCTATCAGCTGGAACTAGTCTGGCCATTTTTCTGCTCACAGAACTGCTGCTCACTGGATATTTTCTTTTTTTTTCTGGACAATTCTTTGTTAATCCTAAAGTTGGTTGTGGGTGAAAATCCCAGTAGATCAGCAGTTTCTGAAATACTCAGTGCAGCCCGTCTGGCACCAACAACCATGCTGCGTTCAAAGTCACTTCAAACAACTTTCATCCCCATTCTGATGCTTTGTTTGAACAGCAGCAGATCGTCTTGACCATTTCTACATGCCTAAATGCATTGAGCTGCTGCCATGTGATTGGCTGATTAGAATTTTGCATTAACAACCAGTTGGACAGGTATACCTAATAAAGTGGCCAGTGTAGAGTATACTATCTTTTTGTGCATGGATAAAAAATACAAGATATTTTAAAAACAACTATTTACTGGCACCTTTCTTGTGCCTGCTTTTTCTTGTTAATATGAAAAAGGCAACTGCAAGTTCTGTTTACTTTTTAATACTTATAACAAATCTATTTTCTACTTAAATTGATGCACTGCCTGCCAGCTTGGTGCTAACAGCAGTGTACAACTGTGAAAGCTGTTTGGCACATATCAAAAGATAATCCGAGGCTTTGAAGCTGAAAACAGATACAGATCTTTAGTTCTCACCAAAGCTGCTGACTTTGGTTTATTAATCTAATCGATCTTCAAAAAAATGCTGGCGCTCACGTTGGATACAATGATCTGAGACAGTGACATGCTTTACAAAAGGCGCTGCATAATCCTAATAGGCTTAAAATTGTGAGAATGATCTTCCAGTGTATTTTTAAGGGTTAGGGGGCGGCGTACTTTTAATTATTAGCGCTATGGCCAGCGGAGAAAGCGCAGCTGCACACACTGATTGTTTCTATCTCCTCGCTGCGTTGGATACACATGCTTTCTTCTCAAGATGTTCTTATCAGTTGATGGCCCACATTAAAGAGAAATGCATCTAGGAGAATTAATATGCAAATCATGACAACCTAACAGTGAGTGACCCTGTGGAAGAAGAGGAAGAGTTTCTCATAAGTGCTGTTCACTTTCCAACTAAACCAGAAGACATTGCAGCTCCCATTTCAATCCTGACTCAAACAAAAGTTATTTTTCTGTGCTATTCATGATACGAGGGGTTGTTGATGTGGTTGCAATCTGTAAAATGTCAGCTTCTTTAAGAGCTTCTTCCATCCTTTTTACTTATTCTGGTCGGAGATTTTGCCTCTTAACTGGGCAACAAATGAATCTGAAGTCCCATGAGATGCAATTACTGAGCACAGTGGTTAACAAAGGATAGCAGAGCACTACACTCCATTTTAAAAATGCTCTTATTTCAGGGCTAAAAGAACAGGAAAAAAGTACATTTCTAAATTTGTTAAAGGCTTATTAAATCAGGACACCAACAACTACCTCTGACCTGGACAAAGTCGACTTTCACGAGCAGCTGTTTACCTCGACAAACACAGAAATTTTACACCGCGAAAGGGGCAAAATTCTTTTCTAAGGCAAAGTGGTTATCGTTCATTTCAACCTATCTAAAAAAAGCACACACTGCATTCCCACAACTGATTTACAGCTTGAAGTACAAGAGGTGATCCATCCCTCTTTTACTGAGTTGATTGCACTAAAGTGTTCTGATACTGTTGGGAAATCAGGCCTAAAGGGAAAAAAATAAGCAAGAATAATCATTTATAATAATTTTCATTGGGAAGAAAAGTTGGTTTCTTCTCATGATAAAAATAAAATAGGCAAAAAATTAAATCAAAACACGGCTTTAAGAAGATTTAATTGCAAATGTATGCAGATTTAGCTCTCTGCTAAGTGACAGGATGTTTTAAAAAATAATTACACAGCAGAAACAGGTAGACTATAAATAGGAAAAGAACCCTAATCTCAAAAAGAAAATCGCTGGAAAGAAGTAAAATTATCTAGCTATGCAGCAAATCATTTCTACTTAAGAAATCCTAGAATAAGATTTAAAAATCTAGAAACAAAGAGTTCCACACAATCATTCAAAAAGGGAAGAAAAAGCTTAAAAACTAACTGTTAGATGGAATAACTCCAAATTGAATATACAGCCCAATAATAAGAATTTTTTGTTAGTTCTAAGCAAATGGTTTGTATTTTTATTTATTTTAGTTTACAAGCAACTGATTATAATTCATTACAATGTGACAAAAAACTACTGTAATAGGAGGAAATGACTGCTTTTAAAAAAAAAGTAAACAAAATTAGATTAGCATCTTACTACTAGTTAGTCCATCTTATTAAATCCTTATCAGATCTAAAAGTACTTATTCTTAAAACATAAATCTACATTTTTGTTTCCAAATCATTGTATATTGAATGCCAGTCTAACTTGTCAGGATTTTTTGTATTTTATTATCAAATGAAATCAAATTAATTAAAACAATATTTCCAGTGCAATTTGAGTTTTATTTAGCTTTGAATTAAGTTTCTCTATTGTCATAAGTATGTGGAAACATTTGTTTGGACTTGTTTTTAATAACAATGTCCTCATTTTTAGATCCTAGCTCTTAGTGAGACAATAGGTGTAGACTAGAGCAAAGATAAGTTAACACAAGTTTGAACCTGGTCAAATATGTTGAATGTCTAAAAACAAGGTTTTAAATATTTGCAAGTATCAAATAATTTGAAGAGCAAGCCATTCATTTTTTTAACTGTTCTTAATTCTTCATAGTTAAGAGACGAGTAATTAAAAACGATTGGATTATAAAAGGCCTTAGATGCATTATAAGTCTGTGAGATTTAAAGTAAGAGCGGAGTTTCAGGTTCATAAAGTTCCAGAGTTTATTGGCATTTAAA
This sequence comes from Oryzias latipes, assembly GCF_053564925.1. Taxonomy (NCBI): domain Eukaryota; kingdom Metazoa; phylum Chordata; class Actinopteri; order Beloniformes; family Adrianichthyidae; genus Oryzias; species Oryzias latipes. Next base: position 20,886,798 of record NC_136258.1, on the reverse strand, counting down.
GCAGAATCTGACTGTTTTCAGGCTTCCAATTTAAAAAAATAACTTAATTGGTCTAAGATAACTTGAGGCTCCATTTTACATAAAACTTAAAAATGTAATTTTTCTTCTTATTTGGAACAATATTCAAAATGTAATTTTGATTGTTAAAAGAACTGAAATAATTCTAATCTTTCATGAACTGGGCAAAGTTAGTTGAGTTACTGAAGTGAAAATAGTGCTGCTGAATTTTTCTCAAGACACTAATTCAGATGTGGATGTTATGGAGCCGAAAAGCAACACTGGACATCATCAGCTGACATGTCAGGGGGGCTAAGCTTTCAGTCCATTAGGTTTCCCTCTAGGGTGCACTATAACGGCAGACTCTGTGAGAAAGGCAACAGTGTTTACAAAAGCCGATGAAGTGGACTTTATTTTCTGGACAAGTTAAAGTCCTCCAGTGTTTGCAGTAAGATGCTGCTTATTGTCCGTGTAAATCAGTGCTGCATTGCAGTTTTCTTTCAGAGCCAGCAGAAATGTAGCCTGCAAATTCAGAGAAACTCAGTAAACTGATTAAGAAATAAGATGAACTGTTTTTACTCCTATTTTCCCTTAAAGTCCCACTCCAATAATTTTTTGATCTATTGTAAAAGGGTTCCCAGTGGTGATGTTTATGCCATTTTTAGTTAAAAAAATAACAACAAAAAATCTTGTTTCTGTAGAGCAACAGGTGTACATAAGAAATTTGAGTTGTGAACCCCATCTCCCATTACCCATCTGTTTACACTCTCTCCCGCTATCTAGAGTCCCAGACAATCCCACTTTATCATTACCGGTGCAACAAAAATGGTGAGTAATATTGGAGCCATCCATCTGTACAGTGTTGAGCCAGATGCTAACTTTTACAAGGAAAACAAAGACGTACATGGATCTATTTATCTGTAAGTGCATTCATTGGAATGAGGCGGAGCAGGGAGCTTGTGTCCCGACCATTTGTGCCATCTACGTCCCTGCTACACTCTTTTCCCAATGGCATTTTTGCATCTGCTCCTGATTAACAATGATCTGAATAAAGAAATACTCAGTAATGCAAGTGGGTCTTAAACTCAACTATGTGCAGTCCCTTAGAGTCTGGAGTTCTATATGTCGATTATAAAACTACTTTCACTTTTATAAAATTCTTTAAAAAAAACTGCCAAAGTCTGTTCTTTTGATTGAGTTTTCTCTGTGTAACAACATCTTTATTAAAGGCTTATAATGTGTGTTGTTGGTGCAACCAATTAGTGGCCAGCAGATTTCTTTTTTTTTCTAAAAAAATAAATAAATTACGTAACTACAAAAAAAAAAAAAAGCTCTGAGTGAAACGTTGAAACAAACACAAAAGACCTCCTCACACAGTTATTACGAAGGCTTTTAATGATCTAACATCTTTTATGATGGTAAACATGCCAGACCTGAAAGGGCTTCATTTTATTTATTTATTTTTTTTTCTTTTTTCCATTGGACTTTTTAAGTGAGAACTGGTGGTTGCAAAACAAGTAACTGTCATTTGCCCCGGGTTTTGAAAATCTCTGATCACCACAACAGATCTTTTCATTGTAGAACCAAGGAGCAATTTTTATCAAATGAAGTTTACATGTAGTTTTTTTCCTGAGAGGCTAGAGCTTTTCTTTTGTCAAAATGCAGCATATTTCTACAACAGGTTTCTAAAATGAGGTAAACATAAGCTCAAACAAAAAGGAACATGAGACGCCTTTTTACATCCACATGCCGCTAATCAAAGACTCTTGTATGATTCATTATCAGCAGCTGTGAGCTCTCTTTAAAATCCAAACCTTTAGTGTTTTTGCACGTTCAGGTCTGTTATTGCGAAATCATGTAGGAAATATTTTTAAATAGATCCTAATGATGTTACTACAGCTCTCTGGAAATCCTTAAATCAAGTTTGTCTAATTTATTCCAAAGACGACTTGGATTTTATTTGAAGTTAGCAAAGAAAGTATGATGGAACAGTAAAAGACTGGCAGAAAGCTGTTTTAAGCAGCTCCTTCAGTAATTATTTTACAGCATGAATGTTTAGCGCTGACATTCTTAATGAAGATGACATTTTTCATTAAAGAAATTATTAAGTAAGCTTGATTTAGGCTTGATTGACCTGCCAGTGCCAAGGTGGCTGTTGGTTAATTCCTGACAACTCTTATTAGGAGTATGACCAAGGTTTTTCAGGACCACAGACAGCTCTTTAACATAAGCAGAAAGCTCAGGGTCCAGCAGAATTGATTTGTATGAAAAATAGGACAAGAATATAATACAATACTAAGCTACGGTGCACATGATGCAATTACAAATGTTTGTGTTTTTCATATTTGGTGTTAAGTACTGCTTGTAGAACCAGTGTTTTTGCTAGAGTCTTTGAAGTTAAATTTATTCTTATGTCTGTGTAATTTATTTTGGGCACCACAGATAAAAAGCTTGCATGAATAGCAATTGTATGGAAATATGTCTTTCTGCTTGCGCCAGCTCTGACTCAGAAGGAGCTCCAAGATTAATTTGAACTCTTAATTCACCAAGGCATCAATCTGCAACTGGTCCTAGGCTGGAACTGCAGAAGCTTTCTTTCTGCTAGGTAGTTTTTTTTAATGTATCAACATAACACATGATGTTATACTTTTGGACACAACAAAACTGAAGCATTATGTATTTAGAGACATTCATCTTTAAAGTCCCACTCTAATCATCTCTAGATTTATACGGAGCGTTTCTAGTTGTCTTTTCATTGTGGTTTTGCCATTTTTAGGCAAAAAATAAACAAAACTGTGTTGTTTTCTTGGCTCTGCCCTGGCTTCCCATCATCACTTTGTTTACATGCTTTCCTGCCAGCTTACAGCCCCTCACAACCCCAAGCTAACAGTAAAAAAGTGGCAAGCAATATTGGAGATATCCAGCTGTGCATGGAAGACAGACATGGCTCTACTTTTCTGCAAGTGGATGCATCAGAAAGGATCAAAGCAGGGAGCTTGGAGCCCACCGACTGTAGCACGTATGTCACTACTGCAAGGCTTTTTATTGTCTCCTCCTGATTTACATAAGAAATGCTGTCTTTCTTAATCTTTCATATATGTCTTCCATCCTCAGAAAAATGCCCCCAAAACATGTTATAAAACCCCAAAAAACGATTTTCATCTAAGTGTGTTTTTAAAAAAGTTAACATCTTATATATATATATATATATATATATATATATATATATATATATATATATATATATATATATATATATATATATATATATATATATATATATATATATATATATATATATATATATATTTTTTCTTTCTCTTTTTCTTTCTTTTTAATTTCAGGCTCCCCAGAACCGTTAATTACAGCTCTGAACACAGTGAAGTCACAAGTCACTGTCACTGTCTTTCAGCCTGGGCTGTCTTCAACAAGGGCACACTCTGTTTGAAATGTCATTGCATGACATGACATCAAAAGAAATAGCAATCCAAATGAGGCCTTGTCTCCAAAAAAAAAAAAAAAAAAGACTGGGAGGGGGAGAAGTAAAAGTCCTGTACTGTCTCTAGCCATGAAGAAAGAGTTGCTGCACCCAGGCTTTAATGTACTGCTGTCTGTGAGCTCTGTAATGATTAAAAATTGGTCAATGATGATGTGACACTGTGGGCTTTTATTCTCTTTTTGTATGACAAAGCAATAAGGATTACAGCGGATAAAAATCACCAATAAAAAGCACAGAGTATTGCCGGATAAACACCCCTATTAAAGGCTGCCTTCTGAACATGCACTGTAGTCTTTTTAAATCGCTTATTTACTTCAGGTGATTTTACTTCGATAGCAATGGCTCTGTGATTCACGGCAGAGGTTCTCCAGAGTTGAATCTACCTAAAGAAGCCGCTTGAATGCTAAACTGCTAAACCCTTTTTCGTGTTTGTGTTTGTTAAAAAACTGACCTGTTTTGCACCTATTGTGTTAGTCTTAGTGTTGTGTTAGAGGCTCACCTGCGTTGAAGGCAGAACTCTGCTAAATTATTAAAAGTTTTTCTTTACATTAAAGCTGTAAACCCGTCCTTTTTTTATTGTATACTAATATTCTCGTTTCCCCTGTGCTCTCCCCAGCCTGGATAAAATACAAGGTTGTGTCAGGAAGGGCATATGGCATAAAAATCTCTGACAAACCACCTGTAGGAATCAGTGAAAGCTGATTCGCTGTGGCAACCCCTTATGGGTTTAGCCAAAAGGTGAACAGCAAATTTTAGCCAGTTTATGTGAGCCTAAACCCTTGCTCCATGCCAGCAAGCAGAAAAGCCTAGTTTGATGCGTCTCTGAACAGCTAAGGCAGGTAATAGATAGGATTTCATTAATTTTTTGATATCAGTAAAATTTCTTAGACTTTCTAATGACTTTAAATTTAAAAATAAAGACAAAAAATCTTCTTAATATGTGCCACAATTTGAATTATACGTTTGAAAAATAACTTTTACTCAGAGCTTTTTGTTGAAAAATAAAATGGCTTTTCTATTATGTCATAAAATGTATGAATCACTTTGCAAAAAGAAAAAAAGAAAATAAATTTGGTTCCAAAATCTTTCTGTGCTGAAAAATTTGGCCCTAATAAACAGAGAGCTCCTTCCTAAACACAGTTATGAGGAGACATATGCCTCCTTTCCCCTGAACCGCGCAGTCTGGTCCGGTACTTTTCAATAATTATTATCTTTGATTTTTGGTGTTTTCTTAACATGGTTAAAAAAAACTTATCATTTTACCACTGTGTTTTTTTGATAAGAAGTTTAGGCTTTTCTTTCAGCATTTGCAGCTACTTAACCTTAGAAACAAAGCATTGTTTTTACCATGTACTAGACATGCTTGATCTATTCCTCCTCTAACATTTATTTTCTGTCCTGTTGTCTGCCTTAGTTTCTCATCCTCATTCTCCAGTTCTTCCTTTTATTGCTGTTTTGTAATAAAAGTTGGCGGTCAAGGATGCGTGGCATTCAGGAAAAGATGCGTTTTGTCGATGAATAAATAGTTGGAGACTTTTTGCATGAACATCTCGTCTTTGGCTAATGTTGTCAAAGTCCTCTTTTTGATTTTATAGCTATGGTTTACAATAACAGACCTTATCTGCTGCGTCATGGAGCCCTAATGTTCAGTCTATCTACTCAATGTTTAGTCTAGTTCTGGGGTTTTTACACAGGCTGCCAGAGGATAGATGTTAAAGTTCTGTTATGGTTTGGCACCAAAATAATTAATAAATAATTGATAACCTCCTGACCCGGTATGTACCAACCAGACCTCTCTGTGTCATCTGGATCCGGTCTTATGTCAGTTCCTAGAATCCAATCCAAAAATGGAGAAGCTGCATTCAACTTCTATGCTCCACAGATCTGGAACGGACTTCCAGAAAGCCTTAGATCGGCTGAAACACTTGGTTTGTTAAAACACAGGTTAAATACCCAACTGTTCTCAGCTAAATTTGATTTGTTTGTACTCAAAAGTTTACATCTGTACTGCTACTGTAAGCGTACTGTAATTTTAAATATTTTACACTTTTGTTTTACATTTTTATTTGAAAAAGCTTTCCTTTAAATATTTAATTATTTTTAAAGTTTTACTTTGAATGGTCTTTGCAAATGTGATTAAAAAAAATGCCTTTCCTTAAATCAACACATCGTCAAGCAAACATTTATCCATTATTTGTTCAGTTTTTACTTCTATTTCAAGGTAAATAAAACATTTTTCTTTACTGTAATTTGTCAGGAGAACAAAAAATAAGAAAATGATCAGTCGATTTGTAAAATAACTGTTCTTGGTTTTAATGGCGAGATGCAGACTTTTAGCGTCAAAGCCTGACAGACAACACTTTCTAAAATTGAGGTTACCACTCAGGTTCATCACCACACTGTCAGAGCCAGATCTTCTTCTTCAAATCAGGGGCTTACGTCTGAAAGCAGATTGGGGGGAAATGCTCAGGAAGTCAACCTGACGTGATGAGACAGCTGCTGCTGAGGTGACCAGAACAGCAGTTAGGAGTAATAGTTTTCCAACAGGGTTGCACGACAGCTAAGAGCAATTACTTTGGACATTGATTGTGCGCCCTGTCTTTGATTGTGTAATTGCTCTGAGAGAGATGAGAGTAGTTCTGCGGCTGAACAGGTGAGCTCAAATCGATTACAGTGGGTCTCTCATTTATTAGACCACAAAAATTGGGGGGGGGGGGTCTCATGCAGTCGGTGCTCTCAAATTAACAATTTTTCCTAAATTATAATGTATCATTATGTCACATGCTACAAGTGCTGTAGTTAAGAATCAGAAGCAATTGCATTTGCTTCTTTTTCATAGTTTCAAACTCCATCTAAGGCTTTTAATTTTTTTTTTGAAAGTTCCTCATTTCTTTAAATATCCAGTGCAATAAAAATCATGATTTTTGTTTTAGTTTTAAACATGTTCTGGTCACATTTTCATTTATGAATCCATAAAGACTTGGATTTCTGAGTATTTCATTATTCAAATCAAATAATTGTAAATCTAGAGCTGACAGAAAAATGCAGTTGGAAAAAGCATGTTATACGACAAGCCACAAACTCCCCACTTCGCTCAATTCCAAATCATCTGCTTTGTAGACGTCTAGATCCACGTTCGTCTTCGTTTTCCCTCATCTGAGCTGACTTCTGGCTCAACACTGCAGTGCTGGATAGCTTTAACTTTGCTCACCATTTTTATTGCGCTTGTAATGTTATGTTCGGGTTGTGAGGAGCTGTAAACTAGCGGGAGAGAGTGTAAACAAAGGGATGACGGAAAGTGAGAAACTTTCACATGAGAAATTAAATTTGAAATTAAAGACACATCAGTGGTATTCTTTTCTTATTTGAATAAATAAATAAAGTATGTCTCTCCCTGTATCCTTTCAAGTTCCTTTTTAAAGTAACAACAAAAACGAACAAAAGAACCAAAAACAATATTCGATAAGAATCCAACATTTCAACTATTAACAAACCGTGCCTTGCAGTGCAAATGTGCATAAGAATCAGATATTTTCAAGCTTAGTTTGCTACACTCTGATTTACTCTGCACATTGGTCTAAGCCACATACCTGGCATCTTTTCTTAGATGCAAGTTCATCAATGTCTGGGGTCAGGCTCTGAGCTGAGTAAAACCTAGTATTTTAGTAGGCCTGTCTTGAAAGCTCCTGTTGTCCATCTTTCGTCTGGCCATTTTTGAGAAGGGTGAAAATACTTTGTCCGATGTGACAGTATACACCACTAGCATTAATGCACATTTGATATGATCTCGCGGGCCAATTATAATTACACTGCGGGCCAAATTTGGCCACGGGCCTGAGTTTGACACATGCGATCTAGACCAAAAACACATTATAATCTGTGAGTTAGATCAATCAAAAAATAGTTTTTTGGATTGTATTTTATTATTTACCATTTTTTGGAAAGATGGAGAACAAAAACATGCATTCAAACCAGCTGGTTTTCATAATTTCATGTTTGCAAAGATCTTTTTCAAAAATTACAACTTTTACTGAAAGTTCAGTGTGTTTACTTTGAGTTTGTTTGCTGCCATTCTTTAAAAAAATATGTTGTTATTAATATAAACGTAATAAGGTTTATTTACTATAGTTAACCTTCGTCTGTTAATATCTTTTTCCCAGATCTACAAAGAAAAAAAATGGGCAAATTGTGTCAATTATTGCTTGGGTTTTTTCCACCTTTTATCCTAAATTCGAAATGAAGGATTTCCTGGCGAAAGGTTAAAGATTTTAGCAGAAGAGTAAAACTAAAGTTCAGATCTCATGAAGCTGCTGCCTAGAAAACAACTTTTTTTCTTCCCGTCTTTACACGAGTCTGGCTGAGGGAGGGAAGAGCAGATTTAATTTAGCAACAAACCATGAGACAGGGTTTACTGGTAACTGCAGGACTTCATGTTCTCCACTAAATGACCCGGAGTCAAGCTTGTAGGTAAAGGCAGATACCAGACAGGTCTAGTATTTGTGAGGCGCACCAAATGTGCTGGTTCTCATTGTACATGGAAGCAACTTATGGGAGGAATGAGTGCAGATCATAACACATAAATAAAAGATTAAGCCCCTCTTCATGCATCTTTTATTAGAGTCTTGGTGAGGGCTCTGTGGTTGAAGACAGAATTAGATGCATTTCTTGTTAATGTCTGTACAAGCAGATGCAGACTTCAGTACAGGCTGACATTGGGGTCACACAGCAACAAGCACTTTTTTTGGATTAAGAAAAATAAGGTTGAAAAAAGATGGATGACTAATCCTCTGAGTGTCAGAAATTTAAAAATAGAGAAAATCTGTTTGATTAAGCAGAAACAAAATGCCAAAGAAAATACTAAACTGATTTTTTTGTATCATTCTCTATTTACGGTAGACATTTTTAATCTCTAATGTAAAAAAAAAGTAAATCAGGAGACATTAAAGAAACACCATTTCTTCACCATTCACCTATTCATGCAAATATCCATCACATCTATCTATTTGAATGCAAAAAAAAACCAATTTTTTTCAATAACTGGAATAAATTCAGGCGTCAAAGGGTTAAAATTACTACGCTGTGACTCGAATGCACCTAAAATACTTCTCTGCACAAAGTTTTGACAGAACAAGCTGTCGTTATATGTAAGTTGTGTTGTTTTCTGTCTTGTTTTGTCGATTTCAGTTCTGTTTTGTGCTGTCAAATCTGCCGTGAAAGTTTCTTACCGCTCTGCACATCTTTTCCTCTAAATCCTGGTTGATCCTTTGAATAGCTGCATAGCTGCTTTGGATCCTAGAAAGACATGAACATGACTTAGATTTACAGAACAAACACCAAAAGCTTTGAATCGTTACAAAAATATCTCTCAAACTAAATCTCATAGAGAATTTATAAAGATGCTTGTAACATTTGACTTAAACTGTATATTTTTTGCATGAACTTTGAATACATCAGTGCGTGCGGTAAAGAAAAACAGCCTGTTTGTTTCATGGCTTTACCTCTCAGTGTAGTGCAACATATTTTCATTAGCTCTAAAGCTTAGAAAGCATCTCTAAACCATCATTTATGGCGTCATTAACCTCACAGATAGCCCATGGAGACTCCAAGCGACAGGAGAAACAAATCATAAAACAAAAAGTTTATGAAGGAGAATGATTAAAAATGACTTAGAGACCCTGGAAAAGTGGGGTGCAAATAACTGTAATAAAACCTGCAGGCATTAAAGGGAACAGTCAGTCATTCCCAAGGAAAAGTGAGCAGTTTGTGCGCTTTTCCCCCCCTTTACACTGATCCGTGTGTCAGGCAGCACATTACTGGGTTTTGCAAATCACACTTTTTGCAGTTTGACAGACGATGTTCAATCAGACTCAGTCTGACAGAGTCCTTTGGGTCCTTGTCTGCAGCCGTCCTAACAAGTCTCCTCATTTTAAGACAATGACAAGCCAGTTTAAATGGCGGCAGTGGGTGACAGGCAGGCGGATGGATGCAGGGCGGTGGATCTGAAAATTCTTCGCTTCAGTTTAGCGATTCCAAAACTGAAGCAGCAAAGGGCAAATGATAAAAATCTATTTTTATTTTTCTATGTATGTTTTTCTATTTGTAGAATTTCAGTGAATGAAATAAACCTAACAGTTTTTTACATAGATGTCTCATAATTCCTTTTCTTCACCTTTTTTTTCCCTCCAACATTTTTGGGTATTTAAAATGCCTGAAAATAGAACAAAACCATGCCGTTCTTTATAATACTTGACGTTGGGGATTTACAACTAATAACCTTTAATGCCAGGTTAGCCATCTTTGCTGTGACAGGAAAACAAACCAATCAGGGGCTATGTCCCAATTCCATACCTACACGCTAACTACTAAAAAACAATTTAGTGTGGAATATTTTACAAAGACTATTTATGAATCTGATTATGCTTGGTTATTAAAAAAACAAGTTAAAATAAAACTTTTCACATAAAAAAATCATTTCAACGCAATGCATTGTGGTCAGTATTCGCCAATCCTGTTTGCTTTGAAGCTTCTGGGAAATTTCTAGGGCACTGGATTTTGGAATTGCAGATGCAGACAGTTCTACAAAATGGCAAACGCACTACATAGCGCACTAAGTGGTGAGTAGTAAAGGAATTCAGACACAACCATTTTTTATTTATGGTCCCTTTTTCTGCCATTTTTAGTGGCACACTGGGCATTTGATAGACCAAAACATGTTTGGAGAAGGCTTGGTGCGAAACGTTCAAACGGCGCAAATCTTGCTTATTTTTTTTTTATTGCTTGATTCAGATATAGGTAAGACTTGGTGTCAAATCATTCCGTCTGCAATTAGTAATTGCCGGGAATGAGTTAAATCGTGTCTTGCAGTACTTAATTTAAGTACTTAATTTAAAAAATAAGATCCAATACAAGTTACAGGGAAAGCTTTAAATAGTCACTACAATAAAATAACCATGGATTAAAAATTGTTTTAAAATAAAAGACAATAAAAGGTGACATACAGACAGAGGAAATTGGTAGGTTCTATTAGGTTTTGAAAAGTAATTGGATGAATTTTAAGATAAGGCTTAAGTTTGTAGGCAAAGAAACAAACTAAAACGTTGAAGCAGATTGTTTAGGGATTTTGGAGCTGCTACAGTAAAAGCCTTCCATTCCCTTTAAGCGTTTGCTTCGTTTTTGGCTTCGAGCAGCCAAACTTTGAGGATGTAGGAGCTCAAAGAGGCAAAAAGACTCCAAAGTGTGTAGAGATTTAAAACCTTATGAATCCAGGAATGAATGCCTTCACTGAAGTGATGGAAGTATTGCTGCCTGGTTCTCATTCTAATCAGGTTCTGAACAGAATGATTCCTCCTGTTTTAGGCAGGAACTGTGTCTGTTATAAAGGTAGAGGAGGTGATCTTTCCCATAGCTTAAAATGCTTTAAAATATGTTTACAAATGGAAACGGTACTTTAATTAAGTGTTTGACTTTATTTTAATGGAACATCCATTATTTGTGACATTTAGGTCAGATAAATATTTGTGGGAAAACCAGAAAGGTTTGTTGCTTTTATGTGTAATTTGCAGTATGTTGAGACCAGTCCCAAACGGCCATGTTGAGTTCTAAATTGAGTTCTACCTGCGCAGCTTCTCTGTGAATTTCTCCAGCTCCTCTTGAGCCCGGCGGAGTTCTGTCTCCAGGTACTGGCGAGTGGAGTCGAACTCTGTTTCCACCATCTCTAGCTTCTGGGTTGTGTGGGACAGGCGCTTGCGGATATCGTCTTTGTGGTCGTGGAGGGAGCTGAGCAGACAGAGGGAGGAGGAGTTCAGAGAGCAGAAATGTGGAAATGCACAACTCACATCAGCCATGCTCTTGGTGTTGTCAGCGTTCAACAACAATGAACAAAACGGGAAAGGAGATTGGCGGAGAAGGCGGAGTGTGCGCTTGTGTGAGAAGAATGGGAAGAAGAGGAAGGTATGATGTGCAGCTTGGGTGTAATTCAGTTTGGAGAGACAGGTCCTAGGCAGGGAGGAAGCAGGAGGCCAGTGGGGAGGAGGAGATGGATGGAGCTGGAATACTAATAATTTCCCATTCACAGTGATGGAGCCGAACACAGAAAAGATCTCCCATTGGTGTAATGGTGAATTAAATTATGTGGAGGCTGAGTCTCTCGAAGAATAGGAACCGTTTTTCACCCCAGACAGAGAACATGGCTAGATTGTGGAAAAAGGGTTGCAAACATAAAACTGGTGACTGAGTGTGAGCGAGAAACCATTAGAAGAAGGTGAAAGACAGAAAGAAAGCTCCAGAGGAAGCATGATGCTGGAAGAATGGCACAGCTCTAACCCTTTTATTATCAACAACAACATAGCGGACAGGTAGATATATTTCATTACGTGTGTGATGTACGTTTGTGTGTGGAGGATGAAAACAGCATGACAGCGCCGACCGAGGGAACTGATGTGCTAATGAAAGGCTTGGGATTGGGAGCAGAGGTAGAGAGCGCTCTGAGGGATTTAGCCCTTCTTGGCTGAAGAAGAGGTTTGATGGCACAGCAACAGCCAACCAACTGGAACAGAGAGTTCAGCCTCCATCCTCCAAGCAAAGCCTTAATTACAAGAGCGCAAAACAATGCCAATGAAAGACTTACAGAGTCTGCAGTATAAAAATGGGTAAGAGAATGGAGCACCTTCAATACTTGTGTGGAACTCTTAGTAATAGCTCTAATCATTCATTAACCAAACTCATTCTGTAAATAATAAACATCATCCGGAAACACTAAAAGATGCAATATATTTGTAAAGCCATGTAAGCAAGAATTAAAAGAACAGACTGTGGGAAAAATTGTGTAAATAATTTGTTTTTGGCTGCTTTCTAGGGTCTACACTAAATATATAGACACAAAGTTTTGATTTTTTTTTTTATTTCTTAAAAATATATATTTTCTGGCAGCAGATTTTCCTTGTAACATACTGAAGGCCTGAAGAATTTCCACATTATTAAAGCTCATTTTGACTGAGGGGGTGCCTAACCAGGGCAAACGACATTCCTAAAAAAAAAGGAATTAATATGCTTTCAAGCAGGACATCCATAAAACTACAGCACACATGAAGAAACTAAAGATAACAGCCAGATTTAGTGAGCTCAGACAAACCAAATACCTTAAGAAAAGCCTTTTTATTCAGCCTGCAGTTTAACCCTAAACCACTTTTAATAACAGTGTGACAAGTTTTTATTCAGTTTTAAGCTAGTTTTTTTTTAACGCCATGGTTGGCTCTATGTTGGTTGTTCATAATATTACTGATCCAATAAAGGCAAATAGGCGGGGCAAATAGGTTTTTGGAACAATACATGTAGCTAAGGATTTTATCTCTTAGTTGTCAATTCAACAGGACCCACTCATATTTGAGTGGAATTTCCATCTCCATCCATTTTCCAAGCCTACTTAATCCTTTTTGGGGTCACTGGGATGCTGGAGCCTATCCCAACCACTGTTAGTTAAAGGTGGGACCACCCTGGATGATTCGCCAGGCCCCATTTCCATCAGTCATGATCATTTGTGACATCACTAATAGTATTCTGCATGGCAAAAATGAAGCTCAAAGTGTCGCGGCACTTTTAAACAAAGCAACTTTACCACACTCTAAAAAATATTCAAAAAACGGGAAATATAGTAGGAGAGAGTAAAGCCAGTTTTATTCGGACTATTTGGTCAGCAATCAACAAAATGCACCTCTATTGTTGCACAAATCTTGGCTCTGATAAAACTACAACAGTTAAATTAAATGTTTTCGAAACTAAATAGTCTTATTTTGTTGTGTTGGACTTTACATGAGAGTAACTGCTCCTCTTTACAACTAGTCTTCAATGGTAATTTAAGAAACTGCAATAGTTGATGGTTCTTAGTTGGTTTCAAATTTTAAAATGGGAGGTGGGTGCTTGTTTAAAATATTTTAAGGCTGCCTCTTTTGTGTAACAAGCCACCGAGTGGTTAATAAATGAACTGCCAATGCTCCAGTAATTTTGATTTTCAAAGTTGGGTCAAACAAAAAGTTTGTCCATACAACAGATAAAATATAAATTCTAGAAAAATTGTTTCTTTTTCATGTATTTCAGTTTGACATGACGTCTTTTGAAAAAAAGTTGTTTGCTTGATCCCAATTATAAAAAAACCATAGTTCAATTGCAAAAAGTAGAATGACTGCCTTTAATATCTTCTTCCTCTCCCACATAGGGGATTATAATCAGACAAGTGAAACCAGGTGTTGACAAATCAGAACAAAAAACATAAAATAGAAGTGAACAAAATAAATAGAAAAACAATTCTTAAAGAAAATCTAAGAAATTACAAATTACAGCAAACAGAGAAGACCTTTAAAAAACTATGGCAAACACACAAATAATCCATTTTCTGTTTTTGTCCCAGTTAAGCCGCATATATTTCAAGCTAATTAAGAAAAAATCCTTGAAAAACGTTTTAAAAAATTCTGGCCTCGTGCTGAATCTGTGTCACAGTCGACTGAAGCAGGGAGTGGTTCAGCCAGTGGTTATCAGTGACCGGAGTAAACATCATGTGGCAATGTATTTTAGTCATTGTTCAGTCAGATGTTCACGTCAGACTTAATAAACATAATAAACTACAGTTTTCCTGCACATTGTACAACTACATAAAGATCAAATCTTGTGTAATCGCTACATTCCAAAAGATGTTCTACTTAACAAATAAGAAACGTCCCAACTCTTTAAAAGCACAACACCAGCTGCACAGCATAGGGCAAATTTTTAGACTCAGTCTTCACAGCATAACTACTCCGTACACATTGGTGGTACCACTGATGGACTTGCAAAATAAATCCTAGTTTAAACATGAGGGTTCAGAATACACACAACTTTAGTTTTTATTATTGTAAAAAAGCGATTTAGACAGATTTTTCTTCAGGTCATCGTCTTCAGCTGCTAATGTTTATTTTTTTGAGAAATGTATGAGCCAGGAGGTTGCTGCAGGTACGTGGGAAAATCACTTGCGGGGTCTTATCACCAAATAATACCCGTTTAATTAAATCTCTGCACGCAGCCCTTGTTTTTGTTTGAGGGTATTCAATCTCTTGTCGCCCTCCGCATGTTTTAGACTGTGGCTGATCAAATGCAGAGCCGTGTTTACTGGGACGCAGATGTCAGCCAGCACATGAGGAGATTTGAAGATGATTGCTTTGAATTAAAAGAAGAGATACAACGTTTTTAATTGCTTATAATAATCATGACCATCTAGTGAAAATTAATTTCTAGCGGTTGAAATGAGTAATGGATGCTCCAGCAATGAGGATGACTTGGACTTGAGACACTTTTGAGACCTTCTTACCTTCTTTTTGGATGTTTGCAACCATTTCTCTGGGTTTTCAGGGCTGTTTTGCCAATATATATCTTTTTCATATTTTTCTCTGTGCCTTCCCTCTCATGTGTGTATTGATGCTGCCTCTGCCGCGGCTGCTGTTGCTGGTCGACTGAATGTTGATGCCGTGTATGAACTCTAACCGTGAACCAATAGTCAAAGTTTTAAGTCTTGCCTGGGGAGGCAGATAGATGTTGGCTATCTGTGATGACCCTGGCAAGAGAGCAGAGAAAAACAGCTTTGAAATTCCACCAAATAAGCAGCACATTTCAATACATGCCAGGGAAACAGTAACTGTTTGCGTTCAGAAGGATCTGCCTGGTCACTATGAAGGAGCAGAGGGAGCAAATTAATTATGTGTGTGTTCACTAAACCAGATTAAAGAGTAAAGCACATTGAAACATCCTCTTTTCCCCACCAACTCTAGTTATCCCAACAGCCATCTTTCTGACTTATCGTTTACATCTTCCTCTTCTACTGGATGCAATAGAACGCAGTGACCACAAACTACAGAACCCCATGGAATAAAGAGTTATTGACCAGCTGACCACAGGAGTGACCCCTCAATAAATCAGTGTCATGATTAATGCGTGTTTCCATTTCCTCTGCGGTCCAGCAGTTTGCGCCTTGTCCTCCACACAGAAAGAACTTCATAAGCAGTCACATGCTGTCAGAAATAGCCAAGAAAAAGCTTTTTCAAGTGTGACCATCATACTTTTTCCAGACACATCTGTGTAATCTGATAGTTGTGAGCGATATGTCATAAATTGAGAAAAGTCCAAGGCAAGGATGATTTCTGCTCTAAATGAGAGCAGTGATAGATTATCACTCGTGATTAAAGATTATCACTAGTGCAGCAATACAAATTGATGTCCATGGCTGTCACAATTCCTTCATTGTATTTGTTACATTAAAATAAGAATTTAAGGGTTAAACTATTCTTATCCAGCTCATTTTGATCCCTTTTTATTGTGAAACTTTAAGAACAAAGTGAGTCCTAAACCAGTATTAGATTTTTTTCTTCATTTAATAAGTTATTACTTTTATTGTTAACAATAGGTCTAAAAATGATTTTAAATAACTTACAGATATTTTTTCTTTAGAGTTGTCTTTTGCTTGGAAAAATCCAGCTCTGTAAAGAATTCAGATTTGTCAAAAATCTTATTTGTTTAAAGATGGGTTAAATTGTAGATGTAGTTGTATACTGTGTTGCCCAAAACGTGATCAAACTTGATTTAAAAAGCGCTTCTGATACTTGTGTAGCTCAATCTTATCCTTTATATGACATATTAGGTATCGCTTTACATTAAAAGGGTTGGTAAATAATTGGGGTAAAAACAAACAACAAAAACATTTAAGGAGGCAAGATGCTGAGCTGCTACTCCTGCTGCCCCCATTGAATCCCAACTGTAGCAGCTATAAAAAGCTCAGTTGCATTAAATTTTTTTAATGCAACCACCCAGCATAGTTTCTACATCCCAAACACCATCTTGTGTCTTTAGATGGAAACGTGAGGTTGAACACTGAACACTAGCTCCAAGACAGACAAACATTTTACAGGAATTGTCAAGACAATACGATCTTTTAAAGAAATGACCTGTCTGTTTTATTTCTAAATTTATAATTATTGTCTGAACATTAATGTAAAAGTACAATAAAGATATGTGGTGTTATTTATTAACTTTTTTTTTTTTTTATACAAATTAGAATTTTTTTACCACTAAATTAAATTTTTACAGTAACCGTGTCCAGATTTTTGAGCTAAGGCTTTTGAATAAAGGTTCATATGCTATGAATTTATTTGTCCATGTTTTATTTACAGTCACAGAATGTAAGTTAGTTTATTTAAAACCACTTTGAATCACAATGAGCCAGCTGTGCTTTTATTTTCTCAGTGTCTACAAAGTAAAAGGGCGATGTTTAGGAGCAAACTGGAATAAATTCTGTGTTGCATGCCCCATTTTAATGCCATACTATATATTGTTTTTAATCACCCCCCAGCATTGGCCCCTTACTTGCAGTTCTTGAAAACACAATTAATACAGCTGCTATAGCTCTCCTCTTATCTGCAAGTCCCAGGGAGGGAGAGCAAGAAAGCCAGCGGGAATCGCTTCCGAGTTTAGGAAAAGTGGCTGTATAGAACTGTCCTCACACACACACACACACACACCCACGCGCGCGCACACACACACACACACACCCACACACACAGTCCCCTGCAGTGAGTATGGAGTAGTGTACTCAAACTCTAAGATAGCACCTCCCCTCAGGGGATAAACAGCAGATCCTCGTGCCTCAAGTGCTGTTTGCTAAAGTAAACACTATCTATGGGCAGGAACAAATTCAGGTCCTCAGAGAGATTTGTGACAAAGCTCATTGTTCTTTCTGCAATGGGAGCCAATGGCAAAACAGCCAAAAGTGTGAAGACTGAGAGCCCAGCGTCACAAAGAACTGATAAAAACCCAGCATACTAAAAAAATAAAATAGTTTCTAAATATTTCTTGTCAGAATACAGAACACAATGTGGTGACTCAAAAACAACAAAAAAAGAATACCCTCCATCACTCTTCTCCATGTCTACTCCCGATACAGTGGCTGTTTAATTCAGAATAAAACCTTTATGTTAAATCCAAGAAATGTTCAGTGGCAGTCAGCCTCCATCTTGCATTTACAACAGGGAGCCTTTATGCAGCTCAATTTACTAGTAATGAGCCACAGTAGGTGCGAGAGGTAAGCTACTGCCTGCCACATACACCATTCACAGGCACCAAATAAGGGCATTAAACTTTAATAGCCATAGTGCCACCCCCTCCTGAAGTCTGCTATTAAGCGAGCAGCAAACAGAGACATCACAACCCATTGTAAACAGAGAAGTGTCAGCTCATAGGAAGAAAAAAAAATCTGGTCTAAATTTAGTTGTTCGGGAGATGATCTCATGACTCTACGTTACAGTCTGACAGGCTGAAAAACACTGGGTCATTTCAGAGTCCTAGAAAGGCCCAAACAGCAGTTTGTCTGTCAATATGTTTACATGCACAGAGCTATTAACCGGGCTTCTATATATCTGTCAGTAAACAAGCACAGGAAAGGGATTGGTTTATTGATTTAAGTATATCTGTACCCATTTGGACAGGTGATGCTAGTGGATGTCATGTAATCTCTGGGGCAAACATCTCTGTACATCTTCTCTGTGCCTTTATTTTGCTTTTTCTATTTTCATCCCTTGATGGACAATCTTCTCTTGGTTACTACATCTGCTTTTTTGCATAAATGTCTGCACAGAAATCCTGCTTAAAGTCCTCTTTAAAATATTCAGACATAGTTTCTTTAACTTTAATAAACATGTTTGTTGTTAGAAAATTATCACTCGTGTTTTTTCTATTAAAAATGGTTTGAAAGAGTCTGCACTTTAGTAGTTGTTATTGTTAGTAACATCAAAATAACATGTAATACATTTTATAAAAATCTTTGTAGAAAATCCTGATTAAAGAGGATTTTGTTGGTTTTTACACTGTTTAGTTTTCCCATAGGTGTGGATAATCCAATATTTAACCTTTCAAAATTGTCAGATCCTATATATAAAATCATATAAAAAGCTAAAAACTTCAAAAATATGAAAGTTTTTTTTAACAAACATTAGTTGTGCAATCTGAAAAAGATCTTTAAGAAAGCATCCTTTCTAGTAAAAGCTAAATTAAATAAACTAAAATAAATAGGCGCCTGTTTTTTTTGCAAATAGTTTTTAGTTTGAAGTTCCTGAGACTATATTCTTTATTATTTTTATGTTTTCTTTTCATTATGAATATGCAATTTTTAGCCTAAATCCAGAAAAACTGTCTTTTTCCTAGGACATAGTTTCTGCAGAGCGGCTGGAGTTCATTAGAAATTTGTCTCTGATTGTGGGCGAAACTGTTGGCACAGAGTAAGCCTGCTCTCCTTCCCATCACCCATGAATGAGAGCTATCTGTTTACATGCCCTCCTCCTTGCTTACAGCTCCTCACACACCCAACCTTACAGTGGGTCTTTAACATAGAAGATATTGCAGGCGACACTGAAATAGCACATGCTATTTAAAGTACGGTGACTGCCCAACGATTCATGCGATCAACTCGAATCAGCTGATTCTGACAAGGGGAAAAGTGGCTTTGCATATTGGCAGTGCACTGATATGTAACAGTAAAGGAAAGTGAGAAACGGCGCAAAGCCAATTTCCACTACGACAGAATCAGCAGTACTGCTGAACCGTAGACAATGGAATCTAGTAGTCGAATGAATGTCAACACTGGAGCTAAATCTCTGGTGTTGAAGGGTTAATGCTATAGGAACCCGAACAGACAGAGATTTCTTGAAAAACCTCTGGGAACATTGGTTGAAAAGTCAACTATTTTCAGCATAGCTCATCCTCTGATAACATGCTTGTCTTTGCTATTGTACCAGTTTGGGAAAAGCTGTCATCAGAACTCCAACTATAAGGTTTTAGACATCAAGTTCCAGCCAATGATTTAAAAAGAAACAAAATATAAAAAAATGACATCACTGTAAGGTGGAGAACATTTGAAGTACTTTATGTGACAAATGTTTCAGTGACATTTAATTCAAATGCAAAGCCACTGAAGGTAATGTTGAGGCATATGAGCTGTCTATCCCATTATAAATAATTTGTTTTTGGAGCAATACACACAGGACTGCAGTTCACTTTCCAACAGTTAAAGGTGATTTGAGTTGCTAAAAGGTTTTGCTCTGCCTGTTAAGGAAACCACATGAAATGGTTTACAGACAGACATGTTTTGATGTATTGAGAGATTTGACAATCATTACCAGAAAATCTATACAAAAAAAGTGAGAGCTCCAACACACAGATACCTCAGTGCAACATGCAAAAAGAAAAAAAAAACATCCTGCTGTGACTCCAGCTGTGGCCTCCTGTGGAGACCTGACCAGCTTTAGAAAAAAAATAAAAATATGAAAAAGGCTTACAATTTCAACTTAGACAAGCTAAACTTTGCTGGTATGACTGAAAACTAAAAGACATCAAACTAGATCTGAAGGAAGTTTCAGAACGTAGCAGGGAAACATACACAGTTTTAGGTACATTTGTCTCCAGCTGTTTTTCTTTTGCAAAATAAAATTCCTCTTGGACTGATCTCAAACTTGTTAAAATACCATCTGCCACTATGACATTTTGTAAGTATTTTGGCAACATATACTGTTGTTTTATGTGCACTGTGTAATTAAACGATTAAATATTAAGGAAGGGGTGGAACTTTAGTTTTAGCATGCTAGACTCTATAACATTTCAGGTTGGCTTTTATTGTGAAAATGCATGACTGGAATCTTTTTTGTGCTCTGACAAAGAGCTAAAAACGTGTGACGTTAAGGCAGCAAACTGTGTTGGTTATTGTACCCATTACGCCATTATTGCTTAGGTGGCTTAATTCACAGAATTCTTCCTCCAGCTGCTGGTTGAGGAGAAGGCTGCTCTGTTTCTGGAGTCTTGCATCAGAAAAAGGCGTGCTGTTCAAGCAGAGCTTGAAAGCAAATTCTGATGAACAACACTTCTGCTAAAGTAAACACATATTGCTTTTTGTTTTAATAACTTTAATGGCTTTGTCAGTTTTAGCCTATTTGGTTGTTGCTTTCTGTGGTCTAGATTTAGGGAAAGAACAACTTATTCAACCTCACAAATAATCGCTTCAGCAAAAGCAAAACTGTGACTTTGCATACTTAAAAATGCATCATGACTCTTGTTTACCAGCTTGTATCTGACCAGACAAATGGATCAAGAACGGATCTTTTAAGCCAAAGCATTCAACACAGTCCTGAAAATCCTGTTTTCGGTATATTAACATGTTCGTTTGACATTTTTCTCAGACATCTCTGAGACATTTTTCTCAGAGAAAAAATTGAGCTTAAAAATGTAATCTCTGAGTGTTTTGTTTTTTTTCTATTCCAATCGTTATAAAATAGGAGCAGACCAAAAAAATGCAGTTTAAAAAGCTTGTAGCAGTAAGGAAGAAGCTACCATCGAGGACACAAGCTCCCTCCTCTGCTCCATTCTGATGCATCCACTTGTAGACGACTAGATCCATGTACATCTTCGCTTTCCTCGTCTGACGCCTGACGTCTGACTCAGTACTGTTCGGCTGGATAGCTCCAATATCAGTCACCATTTTTGTTGCACCAGTAATGTTAAATTGGGATGTGAGGGGCTGTAAGATGGCAGGAGATTGTAAACAGATGGCTCTCAGTTATAGGTGATGGGAAAGGGGGGCAGGCTTACTCTGCTTCCAGCAGTCCCATACACAACTTAGAGGTGAATTTCTAATGAACATCTGCTGCTTTGCAGAAACTTCATTCCAGAAAACAACAGTTTTTTTTTTAAATTTTGGCTAAAAAACAGAATCATCGTAAATAAAAGACCACGGATAACATTTATGCAATAGATCAAAAGACGATTAGAGTGGGTCTTTCAAGGCTTGACCAAAGAAATCCATAACTGTGTCTGTTGATGTGCTTAGAAGTAACCCAACAACTTCTCAGATTTATTTAAATACCCAAGAAGTTGCAGGATTTTTATACCAGGCAGCAGTGGATGAGGGTTTTTTTTTCCTGAAAAGAAAAACAACAATTGGGCATGATCATGCAACAACAACAGAACACAACAAAACTTAGTATGAACATGAGCAAGAATGTGTTTTTCTAAGCCAGTCTAAAAGGCAAGTTTGACTTCCATCAAATCAGGCATGTTGGATGAGTCATCCTCCTATTATCCACGAGGTGTAAAAAGAGCCAAACGAAATGGTCTACATTGTCTGTTTGCTTTTTAAACTATCAAATAAAGGAACTTTGTTTATGGCAAATCTAACTTAAGCACGGCAGCTTTAAACAGCCTGATTTAGCCTGTGCATTTTTAAAGTTGTTTCTCTTTTGCTTGGGGTTTGATGTGATCTTTTGAGCTTGTATCAATTATACTTCATAACAGTGAACCCTTTCTGTGTTATTGCAATGAACACATCTTGAGGGGGTAGAACTGGACAGTCTTTGCTTGCATTATTTGTTCTCTCTGTAAATGTACCCTAGGGGACAATTGTTATGCAATTGTACCTAATACAGAACTAACCTATGGGAATCAAACTGAGCTCCAATAAGCCCATTTGTTTCTAAATGTCATTAGTAATGAAAACTACAAGATGGATCATTAGAATCAATGAAAAATATAGTATTTGAAAGGTCACTGTGTGTCCTTCCAACCAAAACTTCAACCTACATGACCCAAACTTCCTGAGAATGAATTAAACCACTGAAGGATCTCTTATTAGCAGAGATCAGTTCTCTAGGGCAGTTTAATCCAGTTTTGAAGGTCTGTTATGCCACAAAATCCATTCATAAGATTTCTTCTTTGTAATATTTGAGCAAAGTTCAGCACACTTTGCTGAATTAGGACCCGTTGCACACAGAAAGAATATTTACCATTGAGATTTCATCTAAAAGGTATTCTCTATTCTTCTCCAATATCACAGGCTTTAGCAAAGTACAAGGAGGGGATTAAATAACTGTACTTGGTCCGCCTTTCATGCTGCTAATTACTTCATATTTGTGAATCTTGTGTGTAACGTGACACTTCTGGATTTGAAAACTATTGGTTCACATTTCAGGTCTAGTAATTTTCCGTTTGCCTAATAAACCAGTTCCTCTCCATATTTGCTCTCCATATTTGCGTCAGATGCAATGTATTGAGAAATTCGAGTGGAAAAGAAACGAAGCACAACACAGTTAGATCGGTTATTTTGCTTTTTCTAAGTCCAGTTACTCCTTTTTTATTTGCATCTCCTGCAGCTTGCAACAACCATCATGAGTTTTCAAGCTAAAACAGCAGCTTCATATTTTTCTTATGCTTCTCAATAATTCTGTCAAAGATTAAGATGTACATAAAATATGCATTGTAACAGGAACCTTTTCTGGAAAGCCCAAATGGCCTGCAGCAGCAGCATCCTTCAAGTTGGAGTCAGTAAGCCTTCTTCAGGACTAAGAACAAAGCAAATCGAAACAGTGCACATTATTTGTACGATCCTTGTCCCATATAGTAAAGATTATGCTCTTTCTTTGTACACATGCAATGCAAGAAACCCACACATGGCTGACTGAAAATACCAACTATAATAGATGTTTTTGGGTTTGGCAAAAAGAAAAAGACTAACCGAATTCCCTCTGAACTGATGTATCTGAGCTTTTAAAGCATTTTGTTCTTTTGATGAGTAATGCAACATTTCCTCAACTCCATTAATTGTACCTCCCCTGAAAGAATTTAGAGACCTCCTGGGAGGCCTTCCCCACTCTTTGAAAACATCCCCCCCAGAGAAAAATAGCTTCAATACAAAACTTTGTATTATGTCCTGTGTTTTGTTTCTTTTCTTTTCTTTTTAGGTCAAGGGAAATAAATATAAACTAATAAAAAGAGGTTGAGTTCAGGTTTAAATTCCGATGTTTTTCTTTATAAAAATATTCTAAAAATCAACTAGAGCTTCGATAAATGTTATTTCTTTATAAGCCAAAAGCAAAACTGAAAGATTCCTCAGTTTTTCTCTTTATTTGTACCATTTTGATCCAGATTAAAAAACATTTGTTTTGTTGCTTATCTATTTCTTGATCAAATATCCCCTCCATCTGTCCTTCTGTTTATTTGCAGCAAAAATAAATAAAATTATGATTCAAAAAGGTAGTTGTTTACTCATCCCCAACATTTTGAATAAACTACAACTACAGACAAAGAAAATCAGATGTAGAAAGGAAAGCTCCTACAGCTGACCTTGCATGTCTGTGTATTCTGACTATAAATATGTTGATTGTTAAAGTTTTGTGTAAGTGGAATTCAGACCTTGCTGTGGTTGCTATGACAACATAGTGATGAAATAGTTGTGCTTTTGCTCTGATCAGACATAGGAAGTTATACTTCTACTTCTACTTTTTAAGAAATAAAAAACACATTTTAGAGTTTCAATTTTCATCTTAAGGCTACACTTTCCGCGTCATTAAAGCACTAACAAAATGCTTTTTTTCCCCTAATACTATTTGTTGTAATATTATCTCAACTCTAACCAAGAATTTGAAATTAAAGATGCTAACAGAAATAAAATAAATCACATAGAACATTTACATTTGTCTGCACCTCATATTTCTTCATATATCTGCCTGCATAAATATACTTCTGCCATTATAAAGCAGGATAACGGCTTTTGTTCCAACTATAGCTATATGTCCTAAAATCTCTAATTCCTGCTTTAAATCAGACCAAGTTCTCGTTCTGACTTTTACATTCTAGACTCTTCAAAAGCCCTAGTGCTCTCTGTAAAACTCTCTAGTGTTCATATCAGCTTAAGAAAAACCAACGCTGCAGAAAATTGGGTTCTAAAAGACCCAATCTGATGAAAATCATGTTTTATGATGTTTTTCCTTTTGTACGTTTTTTAGATGGAGTTGAACTTCTTATATACATCAATTATTTCCAACTTTGTGTCATGAGTTCAACAGAAAATCTTTTTATGATCTTCTGTCTCGCCTTGCTCTGACCCACCTGCATGACTAGAATTATGTCCAAGATTTAAGAATTATGAACTGACTTGTAAATAGGTGAAATTTTGATAAATAAAGAAGAAATTATGCTCTTTCTTTTTTAGCAACCTAAGAAATAGACACTTTAGAAAACCAAAAGTATGGTCTAAAAAAATACACGTCTTCACAAAGTAGTATTCAAAATAAAATGATTTAAAAGATTATTACTTTTGTTATTACTTTTTTACAGCAACATAAAATATATTGCTAAAATCCTACTACCTATAATCATTGGATGAAGATAAATGTCATAATGCGCTTTAAAGAAATCTAAAGTAAAAAGAGATTTTATTATGACTTCACGGATCACATAGATGTTTAACCGCTGAAGCATAAAAATATCTCAATTTAAAAAGCACATAACTGCAGAGCATGAAGACATTTTGTCTTAACACAAAAGTCCTTCTGTAATTATTCTCTCTTTATGGCTGAAGCCTAAATAGGACATCTGGAAATCTATCATGCGTTACACGGAAAGAGGTGCTTGTAGGCTGAACATACAGCAGCATGCACGGCCCTCCAGGGTGCAATGAAGTATTTATTGAGGCGTAATGTGTGCAATATGTGCACAGACAGTGCAACATGTAGCTAGTGAGAATGCTGGATAGTTAACCCAACTGAAACCTAACAAAACACAGAAGTAAAGGGAACATGGGGGGGGGGGCAAAAAAGACATTTTTGAGAGCACAAAAAAAAAAAAACATCCAGTCTTAATTGTGGTGACAGGTGGTCATGTGTTCATTTGGAAGGATTTGTTTGCACGCCGGGTGTAGAAGGACAGACGTACCTCCAACAGCAAAGGGCAAGGTGGGGAGTCAAAGCAAGAAGGAGCATTAATATTTATATGCGTGATTCACAGGTACCTACATCAGAGAGCAAAGACACATGCTTACTCAAAGACGAAGCTGAGTGAGCACCTTCACATCATCCTCCAGATGCTGCAGTAGCCTGCCTTCTCAAACGCCAACTGCATAAATCCCCGATCTTACTGACTTGGAAATAATTAGGCAGAACAATGAGGGAATGAGGAGGTGGTAAAGCGCTTCAGGCTAACCTGAAGGGAGACAGCTGCTTTTAGGGGGGGTGCGTGTCTGCTTTGTATGGATGCAAAGAAGAAGCAACAAAGGCACATTCCTCCAAAAAGTTGAGTGAAGTATAAAAGTTTGATGGAGTGCTTAGTAAAACTGAAGACAATGAAAGTGGGAAGAAAATTAAAAAAAGGCATCCTGACTTTTTCCAGATTCTTTGAAATTAGTCACCTCTGGGTCCTTGCTTTTTTTAGCGACTGTATTTTCACAAGGACTTCATACTTGTCAAATCACTGAATTCAATGAAAAAAAGTGAGATGGGGCACGGAGAATGTTGTCATTGGCAGACAAAGTATAAAGGACCCTCTGAGGTGGGAGGCTTCTTATCAACCAGTTAGAAGTTTTCTTTTCTTTTTACGTCAAGCACACTTTGTCCTTATTTTGACAGTCGTAATGCAGTCGATCAGGACTTTGCCAGGCGCCACAAATCACCTGACGAGGAATGCATTAATAAAGCAGAATATAAGAAGAACAGCTGTTGGCACAATCTATGCGCTTTGAAGTGGAAAATTAAAAGAAGGTGGAGAAGAGGAATTACACAGCATTTTATTCATATGTACTAAATATCAGAAAGACAGATTTTTTTTTAAACAGTCCTTATTGTTTTTGTGTTCTGCTTTGAAGGATTTGTCAGAGTTCAGTTTTACAGAACAAGCCTCAGTGTGCTCCCAATGACATGTATCACTTCAGTTGGCACATGTGCAATTATGTGGCTACAAGGAAAATGATTGAACAGTAGTTTAGGGCTTGTTAAGGAGTTGCTTATTCATGTTTACTTAAAATTACATTTCCAAGAAGGAAATTTCCGGTAACAGGGACGGCCTGAACAGGTCATTTCATAATTGGAGAAGATTTTATGTACCACCCATCAATTATCCACAAACAACATACAAAAACATAGTTTTCAGCTAAATTTACATGTCTTGAGACCAAATTTATAAAACTAAGAGAAAAAAGTGCTTGAAATTAGTTTTGAAAATAACAAATCAGTCTGCAGTACCCCCTAAAATCCATTTTCCCTTGTCCCCCTCCTGATGTCCAAATCCAAATTTAAAGAAAAGTTTAAACTAAACATCCACTGTGTGAACATTTGTTTTATGCTGCAATTTCAAGTAATTATCCATGTGTGCCACTACATGAACCTAACCCTTTTACCGAAACAGTTGCTTTTAGCGAGAAATTGATCCTATTGATCAATGTGTAGAAGAAAATCAGAAAAGTGAAGGTTTACTTTTTAAAAATTCTGAATCCCAAAGAAAACCCAATGTGAATAATACAGACCATAACACAGTGCCGTGGAGGATGCTCTAGCACACACACACACACACACACACACACACACACATGGCAAATCTTTACCTGTAAATGATGTCCATTCCTCTCTCCTTCTGGACAAAAATTTCAGCGACTTTAACATTAAAAGTCCTCCTTATCTTATTTTAGTTATAGAAGTGTGTTGTTCAGCATTAGTCATTCATTAATTATTACTTCACGTTTTGAATAGAAGTCCACCTTTAAATTATTTTTAATGAGATTGCATCCGCCATTTTTGCAGTGAGTCAAAGCAAAACATAAAATACTGAGAAGCCCCTGGCTGCAGTTTCCAGACCAAGGCGTGCCTCAACATGGGCGGTGTTAAACGCATTGAGGCACGCCCGCTATATGGGATTTATCCTCGCAGTTAAGGTTGGCATTCAAAAATACTAAGAGGCTCATTTTTGTGTAGTTGATCTGGTTCCTTCAGTCAGTACTGATCAGTTCTCAGGTACAGGTTGGTTCTGGAGCCTGTCCTAGATGGGATTGGTTTCTTGCAAACTCTAACTTATCTTTTCACGTTATCAATTTAAGTGAAGTAGTTCCAGATTTTGCTTCTTTTTTCAGTGTCACTCATTTCTGTAGGTTTTTGTGTTGATGTCTCTTCTAGTCTTCTTATTGAACCTGGCGCTCTATTCCATTCACGCGCTGCTGTGCGTGTAGCGAGCTTTCGCTACCCCTCCCCTGCCAAGCACAAACACGTATTGACCAATGATGAGCGGTTTGAAGAGAAATTTAAAAAAAAAAAAAAGAGTGAAGGACAGCTAAAAAAAAATGATTCCCTGGAAGAAGCCGGCTCTTGTCGTTTGCTTGTAGCCAACGGTCGGTAATCGGAACCAATCGTATCCATAATCGCACGTTTAGCTCATACTATCGTTGTTTACATTTGGCTGCCACTGCGATGAACTTCTGAGCGCCATTTACACATTTCAGACAAAGCGAAAATCTCCAGGGTTTATTTATGTCATGAAAGACATCCTGTTCATTGACTTGCTTAGTCTGCGAACGTGCTGAGGCAAAGGAAGGTGGTGTCTTCGTCCTCTGAGCAGAAGCAGGGAACACAGAGGCAGTAAAAAAGGAGGAAATAGTGGAGCGCTACGCGTTGAATCCCGCCCACGTTGAGCCACGCCTCGGTATGCACACTGCATCCAGTGGTTGTTGAAAATACTGGCTCTTTTTAAATAAACTTTGAGTAACAATTGAAGAACAAATGCGAGCTCACAAGCGCCCTCTGTTTTGAGAGATTGATATTGCGTACCTCGCCATCTGTCTTTTCAGTGCACTTTTATGTCACATTTTAACACAAAATAAACGAAACATGAAATACATTGAATGTTAAATAGAAGGGGTTTACATGTAATAAGATTTTCTACAATCAATTGTTTTGAAATAAAGCATTAAATTTTGGTTTTTCATATATTTTGGGATGCTAAGGGGTTGCTTTGCCAAATTTTGCAGTTGCTTTAGCAACCCCTAGCTACCCCCTGGTGGCACCCCTGCTTCTTGTCCATGTTTTTTTACATTTAATTTAGTTTTTTCTCACTTTAAATGTTGCTTATTAAAGTCCCATGACCGGTTTAGCAGTTAGGGAATTATATACTGTAAAATTATTGACCTGATTTGCATAAAAACTTTAAAAAAAGGAGGAATTAAAACCCAAATTGATCCTCTAAAGATGGTCACAACTTAAATGATGATTATTTAAAATATTTCAACTTTGAAATAGTTAAAATCATTTAATCATTGTTTAAACAAAATATTGTTTAGAGGTTTAATCTACAATAAAACCTAAAAACCTTTATGATACGAGGTAAAACGTCTTTCCAGCTTCAAAAAAGTAAGGCAAAAACTGAAAGCAAAGCTCAAAATACCAGTGTTTACCAGTGTCTCAATGCTTTTTGTCATTCTTTTTGCTTTTATCAAATCAAATTTAGCATCTTTCTCAGTGGTGGAAGATAAGACACCAATCAAAAATCTCAAACATTTGTTCAAGAAGTAAAGAGTAAAAATCAACATTTTGACTCTTTTTTTTTTTTTAATTCGATCTAGAAAAAGAAGCGAAAACAATATAACTGTGAGTGTTTTGATCAACTAAAACAAAACAAAAAAAGTACTTTGTGAAATGAAAAACAAAACTTTCTCCTCATTTATTTGCTCCAACATCCATAGATTCTCCTTTGTCTTTTCTTCCCCATGATCTGTGCAACTTCAAGAGTTTGCTTTGATGAGAGCAACTTTTTTCTCATAACGTGCCTGTCCTGCCATAATTGGCTCTCTGAGGTATTGTCTTGTCTGTGAATAATAAACTTAATTGCAGGCTATGGAAATACTGGATTCTCTATTCCCACGCAACGAAAATCCAAATGACGACTAATTTATTTTAGCAGAAGAAATACACAAATCAATTGCAGCTGCAGATTTTCTCCAATAGAAAGTAGTAGCAGCCTCACTGCTGCTGCAGTAACAACCAGAAAGGCTTCAGTTTACTCAAGCGTCCTCCTTCCATATTATCCTGTCATGCTATACTGTTGAATGTTTTGCTGACCACCCATCCCCTTTTACCCCCCCCCCCCCCCCCCCCCCATCCACACACTGTAATAATGCAACACATGGACAAGAAGTCACAGCAGCCTCAGCAAAGCTCTCCAAACAATAATTGTCTTCACAAGCAGCAGCACTCACTCATCTCAGAGCCGGTAATAAAATCCAGGCATGCACTTCTCTGCTTTTTTTTTTCCCCCTTACCGTTTATATGCTTTTCGCCTCATTTTCAGCAGATAAGATCACTACATTCAATGAGGCTGTGCGTCCCCTCAGAGCAGCATGCATTTCAAAAAGCAGACTCCTCCAGCTCTGACTGGAGACAGGCTGGTAGCCAGGGAGAGGGATAAAATGAGAGAGAGGGGGGGGGGGGCTGCAAACTGAATGGAGAAGGAGGAAGCGTGTATAGGAAGAGGAGGGGTAAAGGGAGTGATGAAGAGAAGGAGAGGAGGAAAGGTGCGGTGTAGGTGTGACGGCCATGAGAAAAGGAGGAGGTGAAAGAAGCTAACCTGTTGTCGTGTCGCATCTCTCCATCCGAATCCTGGTTGAAAGAGGAGGAAAGAGGGTAAATGATTAGACATATTTATCAAACTGATTCATCTGCCACCGCCGCTGCTGCTCGAAGTGAAGCACCTCTTATCTGCTGTTTAACAAGCCTTCTGAGTAGATATGTCTCAGCAAACAAATATATCCATTATTTGCAACTCTCTGTTATCAGAGCATTACATGAGAGATGGAAGGGTGGGGAGCATGAAGACATGATAGATTAACAGCGCAAAAGAAGAATGCTGAGTGCTGCAGAAATTCAGGGAAAGTGCCAAAGGGCAAAAAGCAAGCTTAAGTTTCTGAAAGAGGAGCAACAGAAATGAACAAGGATGGAGGAAAAAATTTAAACAAAAAAAAATTCTGGATCCAATTTTAAAGAAATGGCCTCACATGTTAGGAAAACGAAGTCTACGTTAGCATTTTTTGTGTTGTTGTCGCCAGTTGTCCACCCTTGCACAAAAACTGGAAACGAGGGGTGGGAGTGTAATGTTTACTCAAAAGTGACTGTATATATCAGCTTGTTTTAATGTAGTGTTACTGCATCATGGTTTGTGGGAAGCAGATCCTTGTTTGCATGCATTTGTTTGTTACACGTGCATTATGCATGGCAAGAGTTTCACAGGGGATTCATCATTTACATTTTCACTTAGGCTTAATTCTTCAGTCCAAAACCGATTACCTAGGGTAGTTTCTTGAACACTGCGGCTCATACAGCCACACTCATGAAATACAATCGACAACTTCACAGAAGTCCGGTTTCGTTAATTCGCAATGCGACTGCTGGTGTTTGTGTGTTCACATGTTGCATGCCTGCAGCTTGATTTATTGTGGAGGATTCATTAAGGTTTAGTCATGAACGTCACGCTTGCACAGCCATGTCATACAGTTTATTGGACAGCACTGCGTGTTTATAGGCATGTGCATGCTGCCCTTCACTGCCTCGTGAGGGTGTTACAAACCCTGAGAATGATACAGCAGGATGACTCATACACCTACTGAATGAGACAATGCTCAGTAATCCCCTCCATCCATCCCTTCATTCCAGCCTCCCCGTATGCAGAGGGGAAAGCCTGGAGAGAGTGGGAGGTTGAGAGGATCAAAATTCCTTCAAGGTTCTGACTGAATAAAAATAAGCTATCAGAGATGTGAATTTGTTTACTGAATCATATTAAATAACTGTGATAAAGCAAGAGCTGCAGGAGCGTATCACTAGAGAACAGCTGATTCACGTTGGTACATTTTGTTGAAACGGAATTCCAATTATTTCCTTTTTATGCAGTAACCGTACATCAAATTTATTTCCTTAAGAAAAAAAACAACAAAGAAACATAGTTCTTTACGGTACAAACAATTGATCAGGGTGTCAATCTGTGCCAGAAACCTTTCACCTTGATGTCACCAAATGGTTTGTGAAAATACACTACAGCTTTAAGTTTCTTGTTTGATTGTACATTTCCTGGGTGTTGAGATCAAGATACCACTGATGCTTTACTCCCCAGGAACATGCTCAAACCTCAGGAGAGAACTAGACACTCACTAACACTCTTAGGGTAAATATTCTGTCAAATCTTCATGCTTTCCAACTGTAGTGTCAAAAATCAGAGCTCCATCTCCCCCTCTGGTCACCAGCGGGAACCGTCTCCAGAGTTCTGAGTGCACTTCATCTCCCAGGATCCCAGGCGCACATTTTCTGAATGCCACACACCTGACTATTTATTTGCAATCCCTCACAGTATAAGCACTTCACTGAGCCTCACTCAGTGCGAAGGATTGCTTGTGCCACTCTGCCTGCATTACCGAGCTTTATATCCTGACCTGATCTTCTGATTTCCTGACCCTGATTTGTCTCTGACACCATTTGCCTGCTGCCTGCCACAACTCTCGCCTGGATCCTGACTACTCCTGGTTCTTCTCTGATGCTCCCATGCTCGTAATCGACCCCGCCTGCCTGACCCTGATTTGGTGTTGTCGACTTTTAGCTTTGATAATAAACCTGCTGCAATTGGAACCAGCCGTGTGCCTGTTTTGTGACAGAATACTTCACCAAGAATGTTTTTTACCTATTTCTTGGGGGCTTGATCAAACACCAATTCTGTCATTTTCCAACCCCAAAAAATCTGTGCAATAAAATACATACTTTTGTAGTGTTGCTTTTTTTCTTCAAAGTAGCATATTTTTCAGTATGTTTTTCGATGGCTCCTAGATTTGTCACATTTATTTTGAAAGCATGAATTCCAACTTTAACCTGCTGCTAGATTTTACATCCCTGTTTGCTTTCTCGTAAGAAACACCCTCCTTGGCAGGCTGATGACCCAATCAATAATGGTATGATGGATTGCAGCGGAGCAAGTTTTTTTTCTAGTATGCCAAATGTTATCTTTATAATTCACACATCAGCTGTGCTACTGCGGGAGAGCAGAGGTCCAGGGGAATAAATTTTAGTAAAGAACCTGCAGTCCAAAACCCCCCAACTTCTTCACCAATAGAGGTAATAAAAAAGAAAAAGATCCTCACAAATGTACTTCAGTGTTTGCATATATTGATGCAGGTTAGGGTCACAGTGGCCTTCAACGCAAAAGCTGCAGATTCAAGAAGATTTTGGAAATGTTGAAGTTATTTTCATACGGCATGCAGCAGTGCAGAAAAAGAAGTATTTGTTACTCGGAGTAAAAAGTCATATGTGAAGTGGATAAGTGAATGTAAAACTGCTAGAAAGAACCTTTACTTTCTCATTGCTGTGTCTATATTGAATGTTTAGAGGCCATACAGATGCAAATGCTTGAGAACCCTTTCAGATCCTTCAACCTAAGAAAGTGCTCATTTACTGCAAAAAGATCCATTCAAAGTTCAATCCTAGCCATGATTTGACATCATTTAAAAAAAAAAAAAGCGAGCACAAGTGATAGATGAGTTTTGCATCTACTTTAGAAAAATCTTGCAGCTTCTTCCTTATATTTTGCCATATAACAATGGTTTCAGTCTCTGTCATCTTTTACATTTTGATTTGTCACATTCAATTAAGTCATATACCCTGCATAAAGGATTCATGCCTTATTCAACCACCATAAAAAATAACTCTGCTTTTAATGAATTCTGATCAAAATTACAATATACCATTGAAATCTTTACATTCCACTTATTTATCACACATGGGGCATCATTATTCATCCACTTAACTATGCAATATCAAAAATACAGCACTCTCTTTGATTAAATGTGCTTTCTTCTGTTCAAGTTAACCAGATTGATCACATTTACAGCGGCAAAAATTAAGTTTCTGCTGGCCTGATCATTCATGTTAACAAATGTATGTTTCGTCTGTAGTAGAGTTTCTGGAATCCTCAAAACCTCAAAAATTATAAAGCCAACTTTGAATGATGCATAATCCAGCCATTTTATGTCTTTCTTTCATTTCATTTTTACTTTATGGATGTTTACTTCTCTTTATGAATACTAATTTCCACAAGCCCTTGTTAGGCTTTTTGATCAGTTAAAAACTAAAGTTGTCCTTCTGTAAAATTATTCTTTAAATAAACCTATATATAAATACATATTTTTGGTTACAAAATGCCTACAAATCTATTTTTACATGTCCAAGGCAAGTCAAGTCCAAAGTTTAGGAAGAATCAATTGGTATGATCTTCTCACCTCTCAGTCTGCCTTCCCATTAGAACATTTGCCAGATTATTCTGCTTCTTTATAATAGAACCGCTAACTTTTTTTCCCTGTACTTTTGGTTCTACTTTCTTTCTTAGGTTTCCTGTCTAGTCTGCTTCACACAAGCAGACAGGGTAAACACACCAGAATCCACTTGCAAGCAAAGACCCTCATTTTTAGGCAGATCAGCATTCACTTGTTAGTTCAAATGAGCTTTTACACCAGCTCAAATGCTATTTTTAGATGTACTTTAAAACAATCAGTGGCTGTGCAGTAAATTTGTGTTTACTCTGTCTGCAAAACCGTAAATTTAGCACACACCTTTTGATTATGAGACGCCTGACTTTCAGGTGGAATTGTCTTCATTTCTGAAACGTCCAGTCTCAAATTTCTAGATGATGATCAAGTCTTTTAAATCTCTTTTTTTGAGGCTCAAGTGAGACATATTCTGCCACAAACATGAAGACAGCCATTATAAAGAAAAAGATTTAAAAACAGTCACACATTAAGAAATTTAGAACAAATATTTTTTTATAATATTGCCCCCAAAAGTTTTTAAATTTAATGTTTAATTTCTTCTGATTAAATGATCAGAATTAAATTCTAATGTTTTTCAATGCATCAATGCAGTGATGTGGTGTTGTACTCACTGTCACATTGGCAGCCCGAGGCAGTGAAGCAGATCTATAGGACATTCTGGGAAATCCCTCTGGCCAGCTGAAAACAGGGCAGGGGCTGCTCCGCTCAATGGTGGTCAGTTTAGGAAGAGATGTCCCATAACTTTTGGGTGTCACTTTTTTCTCTTTTTCCCTTCCTCGTTTTGTAATCCTGTCGTCCTCCCAGGAGGGTTTTCCTCTTTCTATGGACTTTTCTCGTCCTTTCTCGTTCCCCCAAATATTCTCTTTTATCCTCTCCCTCTGCCTTCCTTTCTCCATCCCTGTGTCTTCGTTTCTCTCCCATGGAATTCTGGTTCTCTTTTCTTTTGCTTTTTCCAAAGTTTTTCCCAGCACATTGTCTTTCCCAATGGTTCCATTAGCCTCCAGCTCGTCAAGCCGTCTCACTCTGTCAATGTCAGTCTCTAGATAAAGTCTCCCAGTGGACGGCTGGGTTTGGATCTTCGTGCAAAGGTCTAGGTTATGCTCCTTGTATGAGTGACTACCCCCTTTTACTTTCCTCAAGACTTCCTCAGGCTCTAAGATCTTACAGCTGGGTAATGTTTTGCTCCACTGTTGAATGGAACTTGTAATGTCCTTGGAGTCGTATTCCTTAATGGTCTGAAGGTTTGAGCTAGTCGGGCTGTACCACAAGCTTGATACTGATGTGGAAAAAGGGTTTTTTTGGGCTGAGTGAATTGGAGGGTAAGATGGAGTCGAGGGTGGCGGAGGTGGTGGAGACATGTAGGAATGGCGAAGGGTGGATTGTTGCTGAGGAGGACCTTGTTCAAAATTTAACACTCTGCAAGTTACCTCATTCAGAAACTGGGAGAACTTGCGCATTTCCTCTGCTCTTTGATCCTGCTGACTGGAAAACACAGACGAAAGGCTTTTACCAAGCCTGGGCAAAGTCATGTTTGGCTTACCTTCATCTTTACAAACTTTGATAGCAAAACAATTGCTGCTTTCATCTTGAACTGCAGGATGAGAGAATACGAGGTTCTGATAAATAATTTCATCCTCAAACCGAGAAGCTGACGAGGCCTGGTTATTGTTGCTGGTTTCTCCAGATGGGTCCTCCGAAGCCTCATTGTCTTCTGTTTTGATGGGTGTCCTTAAAAGACAAGTAGCTCCTGAGCTCCAACTGTTTGTATCCCAGCTGCCATCATCATCACTGGAGCTACCATTGCCGCTTTGGACACCCATGCCCCACTCACTGGGACTTTGGGAGGAGTTTTCCAGACTGCTTAGCGATCGCCTCCTAATCTGTGACACTGATTCCCTAAGATTGGGCAAAGAGACCTGGAAGCTGGAGGGAGATTCTTGAAAACTTGACAAAGATCCTTGGCGGCGGGAACCAGGCTCTTGGAGGCTGAGTAAAGAACCTTTTGAGCTTTGACCTGTGTTGCAGTGAAGGCTGGAAAGAGAATCTTTGAGTACAGGAGAAGACTGGCGTCTCAGTGGAGGGTGATCCTTGTGGTCACTGTAAGGTCCAGAGAAGACAGGACAAGATGAGGTGGAAGAGCAAGAGCCACGATCTTGCCGAGTTAGAGCCATTCTTGATTTTGGCTTTCTTTGCAAAGTAGCCATATTAATCACCTTAGCTCCTTTTCTTTGCACAGACTTTTGTGATCTCTGTTGAACAGATTCCAGCCTGAGACCATCGTTGGAAATGGACACGCACAAGTGAACCATCCCAGGCGCAGTTCAACACTTTTTTGTCCTCTGGCTTTGCCTAATTTTAATTGTCTGCCCTAGTTGCCCTGACCTCCAACTGTGCACCCAAGCTGTTGCCGTGTGACACACTTTCACACCACCACAGCACAACACACAATGAAGCCAAAAAAGGAGTTAGCATCAGATAGTCACTTGGCTTTAACCAAATCGTTACTATTCATACCATGTTTCATTCATTTCTTCCTAAAATAACTTTATAGATCAGCTGCTGCATCACCAGCGGTTTGTTAGCGGGCACCGTCTCTAATGAATTTGTGTATTGACAGGAATAGTGTTGGAACACAGCTGCATATCCAGGTCAGAAACATTGATCAGAACAGCCACTGAAATGTGCAGCCAGATTGCAAATTGGACGAATATCGACAAGGAACACGTGGTTTGTTTTATTAAGCTTACTTGTGTTGGTTGGGCTGTGGAATAATCAGTACGTTTAACCTGCCCCTTAAGAGGCTCTTGATATTAATTAGTTAGTCCAAGACTAAACTCTACTAGAATATCTGATGCAAAAGTGTTTATGCAGATTTCAGCTAACTTTATGCAGGCAAATACATGAGGCCAGCACTAAATTATGTTTCTTTGTCACCCTCATTTAAAATCCCACCAATAATTTTTGGATCTTTTGTAAATTCGTTCCCAGTTGTCTTTTAATTATGATTATGCTGTTTTTCTTTTTTTTTAAATTGCCTTTTTCTGGGTCATAGTTTCTGCAGAGCAGCAGTAGTTCATTAGAAATTAACCTCTGAGTTGTAGGCGGGACTGTTGGCAGGGAGGAAGCCTGTGCTCATTTTCCATAATCCTTTTGTCTACAGTCTCCCGCCAGCTTACAGCCCCTCACAGCCCTTTACAACCCAGACCTAGCGTTACCGGTGCAACAAAAAAGGTGAGCATTATCAGACCTATCCAGCCATAAAGTTGTAAGCCAAATGCCAGCTCAACCGAACTACAAGCTTTTTCAAACGGCATTTTTTGTTTTAATTTTTTTTCTCCATCAAAAAATAAATAAATGCACAATTACGATTTTCATTGGAGAGGGACTTTAAGGTTGGAATACAAAACAAGAATTATGAACAAATCTTGTTGTCTGTTTAGTGAATCATCACACTGTTGTTGACAGTTGAGCCAAAAGACAAGGGTTTTGCTAAGCAGAGGATCAGATTTTAGCACAACGCCAACTTGTTAATTAGTAAATTTTATACCCAACAGCACAATTCAATTTCCAAAGCTGAGCTCCATCTGCTCTCTGCTGTTCCTGCTTCAATGTTGTCCCTTGTCTGCCAGTTTGAACCTGGCAAAATGTATCCCAGGCTAACAAAAGCCAGCTAATCTAAGCAGGTAACAAAACGACAGGAAAAAAAAACATTTTGTGTTTAAAGCCTAACAAATCAATGAAGTGTGGACATTTAGAATAAACTATTTCTCCATAAATATTACTTTATGTGTGGAAAAAAAAACAGGCTTATTCATCTTCACATGTTCACAGTGTCTATACAAAAAGCCTCAGGACTTGAAGTTATAATCAGCAGCATCAGCTCCCCAGCTAAATGGAAAATAGAAGTTTATGGGTTTTTGATGTGCAAATGTATCCCTCTTCAACAGTCTCCAGAGAAAGTTGTTAAGTGTATTTTTCCACAATTCTAATGTTCGAACACACAAGAAAATAGAAAGATGAGATACAGAATCCAGTGTTTAAGATGCCAAAAAGTGCAGCTGTTGCATCTTAATTTGACCCCGAACACTTTATGGAGAAAGATCAGGAGTCATCTCGCATGTTTAAATGCATATTTTTACGCTCACTCAGATGGTTACAATTTGTTTGAATGTCTTAAATAAAAACACATTTACAATACATTTTGCAGATACAGTCAGGACCATAAATATTTGGACAGAGACACATTCTTTTTTAATTTAGTTTCTGTACATTACCACAGTGAATTTTAAATAAAACAACTCAGATGATCTCCAAAAGATTGCATAAAAATGTGAAAAACTAAAGCATTTTTTAAACCCAATACCTTCATTTCATGGGCTCGTAAGTAATTGGACAATAGACTCCCATGCTATTGCATGGGCAGGTGTGAGCAATTCCCTTGTTATGTCATTATGACTTTATGTCATTATGGCCAAGTCAGTCACCTGGTCTTAACCCAATTGAGAATGCATTTCACTTGCTGAAGACTAAATTTCAGATAGAGAGGCCCACAAACAAACAGCAACAGAATCAGCAATCTAAATAGTGCAAAAGAGCAATGAGATGGTTAAAGTGGCAGTTTAACGGTGCTAAGAACAGTAAGTAGATGAGTCTGTGATGGCAGTCTTTGGTGAAGATGATGTTCTGAACAGGTGTGAACGGTTTTCAGTGTGAGTTTGTAGCAGGGAGTGGAGGGGGCAGAGGGGGTAGGGCAGGGAGAGAGTTGAGTTTCCTTATCGCCTGATGGAGGAAACTGTCCTTGAGTCTGCTGGTTCTGGCCTGGAGACTTTGCAGTCTCCTCCCTGATGGCAGGAGGAAGTGACTGTGGGATTTGTATGAGGGGTCCCCTGCAATCCTGACGGCTTTGCGAGTGAGGCGGGAGTGATAAATGTCCGAGGCCACTGAGAGGGACACGATGATCTTCTCAGCTGTTTTTACAATGTGCTGCAGATTCTTCCGGCAGGACGCAGTGCTGGCTCCGTACCACACAGTGATGCAGCTGGTCAGGATGCTCTTGATGGCGCCCCTGTAGAAGGTCTGCATGATGGGGGGAGGAGCTCTGGCCCTCTTCAGTTTGCGGAGGAAGTACAGGCGTTGTGGGGCTTTCTTGGCGAGTGATGCTGTGGTTCCAAGACAGGTCGTCGGAGATGTGCACCCCCAGGAACCTGTTGCAGCTCACCCTTTGTACCGCAGCACCATTGATGATCAGTGGAGCGTGCTGGGTGTGAGTTCTCCTGAAGTCCACAACCATCTCCTTTGTCTTCACCACATTCATTGCAAACAAAGGGGTGTCAACCAAATATTAGTAATGACCATTTTGTTTTCAGTTATTTTATTTGTCCAATTAAGGGATTGTGTTTAAAAAATGCTTTAGTTTTTCACATTTTTGTGCAATCTTTTTGTTCAACCCATGGAATTAAAGCTGAAAGTCTGCACTTCATTGGGATCTGAGTTGTTTTATTTAAAATTCACTGTGGTAATGTACAGAAACTAAATTAGAAAGAATGTGTCTCTGTCCAAATATTTATAGTCCTGCCTGTAGTTAGGAAGTACTTATTTTACTATTAGGGCTCCATCATGTCAAGTGCACATGTTACAGTTTCTAATTGAGTGCATCGGCATGGTTTTCTTTATGAATAATGCCATGATGGTTCCATTTTTCTTTACAGGAATGTTAACAAAACATTTTATATTAAAGGATCCAATAAATGGAACTGAGATAGACTTAAAAAAAATACATTTGTGATCTTCATGCAATCAGTATTTGTGGCATGAAAGCTTAATTTAATTCTATTTAATTATGTTTATTTAAGACTTCATTTGTACAACAAAGGTAATCTCAGTGCTGCACAAAACGCAAAAACCATGAGTCAGAGCTTTATTAATCATGATGTTATAATCCAATATAGTCCAGTTAGTTTCAATAAAGCCAGATTATCTCAATTGTCTGCTAATGGTTTATACACATGATTAACAGATTACGTCAAAGAGCTTCTAATGTAATCCTCGTACTAAGCAATCAAAATAAAATAGTGCAAAGGAAAACTCTGTAAATGGAATATTTAGACTGAAACCTTCAAAAAAACCAAAATCAGCAAAAGCAACCATCTACCTTACTCTGCATTCTCCTTGACTGTCTTCATACTACTGTTTGACTCTCTGGGAACATATTCAACTGGTTTAAATCATATCTCACAAACAGGACAGAATATGTGGCTCTGGGGACTGCTAAATCTCACACACACACGGTCACCTGCGGAGTGCCTCAAGGCTCTGTTCTTGGAACTTCACTTTTTACCATCTACATATCTCCACTCGGACAAATCATCCGTAAACACAATATTTCATTCCACTGTTACGCCGATGACACAAAGTTATATGTGAAAATGGATTCCATTCCCACCCTAACTTCTTCTGCCCTCCAGGCATGTCTCGAGCAGATAGAGGCGTGGATGGCTGAAAACTCTCCAATTCAACAGCAACAAGACTGAAGCCATATTAATCAGTACACCTCACCAGATCAAAACATCTTTCATCAAAAGCATTTTGATGAAAGATGTGATTTCTGTTTCTGGTCACAACATTCTGCTCTCTTCACCTGTGATATTCTTGGTGTCAAAATCGATTCTAATCTAACAGTGTCTTTTTTCCATCTCAAAATATTGCAAAGCTCCGCCCCTCACTCACCCAGTCTGATGCAGAAAAACTGATCCATGCATTTATCTCCTCCAGACTTGATTACTGCAATGCTCTCCTTGTTGGGATTCCTGACAGGAGGAGCCTGGAAAAGCTTCAGCACATTAAAAATTATGCTGCTAGGGTCCTGACAATGAGACGCAAATTTGACCACATCACTCCTGTTCTTAACTGGTTTCTCTTTCGTTCCAGACTACAAACTCTGTCTCCTCACCTACCACTGCATCCATGGAACTGCCCCTGTCTACCTTAGTGAGCTCCTTTCCCCACATGCCACTTCAAGACTCCTCCGCTCAAATTTTACACATTGCCTTCATCAACCAAGGACCAGGCTAACCACAATGGGAGACAGAGCCTTTCAGGCTGCTGCCCCTCGACTCTGGAACAATCTTCCAGAATCCCTCAGAGCCCGACAAAGCCTTGACACTTGAAAAAAGGCTTAAAGACTTTCTTTTTTAACAATGCTTTTTAGTACTTTTGATTTTTTTGTTTTTGTCTATACTTTGCTCTTATCTTTAATTATTCTAAATAAAATTTATTATTATTATTATTAAGTTAGTCATGGCAGCAGTTAGGGACCAGGAAGCAGATGACTGTAAACATCTGCGAAGAGATGGGTTGGTAACTGCAACAGTGAAAGAAATGAAGACAAAGAACTAAGAAAGAAGAACTAAGAAAGAAGTTATTCACTGCAGAAATTAGAGATTTAAAAAGTAGACAACGACAAAACCACAAGAACATTTGCTGTAAAACAAAATAGATATGTTAGTTACAGCAACAACAAACTCAAAATAATTAATATCTGTCAAGACAAAATCAATGTAATAGTAACTGCAACAACAATGGAAAAACACTGGACCAGTTTTTAGGAAAACAAGAACATAATAGTTAGGTCTTAGTCACAACTGCTCTTACGAGTGGATACAGGCTATCTGCAGGTAAAAAATGGCCAAACCTGTACAGGAGACACAGTTGGCCTGCAGGAAATATTAAGGTTGTAGACCACTCGATGATCCCACTGAGCGAAAATGTTCATTCAACTTTTTTATTTCGATGGACATGCCGCAGGCGACAGGTCGTAGTTAACACATACATCACACATTAGGGTAAGTTAGGGTGAAGTAGGGATATTTCAAGTTTTCAGCTCCCCCAAATCCTGCGGACTGTGCAAGGAGCCCTTTTAGTGCTGTTTAAGTGATAAGTGCGCGCTCCTTGAGGGCAGCCTGACTGTTAGAATTAATGAAATTAGACAATCAGAGCATAGTTTGTTTGGGCCTCCTCCAGCATGCGTCCTATTAACACTTTTGCGTCCAGTCCCACCCTGTGCGTGTAGCATTCGTGATATATTAAGGGGCCAGTGTGCGGACCTTATTAACGACTCGAGTGCGGCATGAGGGCACCATACAACAGTATCACCCTTACGTCAAAAGTGCGTGTAATTGCCATTATTCTTATAAATACTTCACAATACACTAGTAAAACAATGGTATGTTCCATTTTCATGATGTCCCTTGTGGTGGCCATATCAGCTGCAATGGAAACTGCTAGACAAACCTGCACTCCCCTTAAGATGCAGTTGCTCCTTTATTTTTTTGTAGTCCAGGTTGACAGGCAGACATTAGACATAAGTTATTTTTGTTTGTTGAACAATCTCGACCAAGAGCTTTAAAACTTCACAGGGAATAAAAAAGGTATCTTGGATTTTTTTTTTTCCAGTTTTTAATTGCTAAAACACTTAGTGCCATTCTCCAAACCAGTCGATCAAAAACATCACTCTTTGGTCTTAACCTAAAGCACAATTAGCAATTACCACACAACTTGCAAAACTGTAATCTACTCACTGCAGAACACACTCTCACGTTTAAAACACAGCTGGCATTCACAACACACAACATGCAAAAAGTTAACACAATGGCAAAACTCAAACTCTGTTCCAACACTCTGTTCCAACAGTCAACATCAACAGACAACTGATCAAAACTGATGACAATTGTTGCAAAACAACTGCAGTGAATATAAGGACAGTTTTAGAGCATGTATAGCAGCTCAAGACCCACACTAAGACCCAAACCTGCATCAATTGCCAGAATACTTTGTTGTTGTCTGGGACATGTCAGACATGTCAGATTCATAAAAGTTTGTTATGAGACAGTGGTTCAACACAAATCTTTTATTAGTTTTCTTCCAGTTTGTTCTCTATTCCTTAACCCAATTGGAAGGTTTACGAGAGACAACCATGCACTCGAGAAAACCTGTTGCAAGTCATGGACACGGCTTGTAATTGTGTTTCAATTGTGTCTTGTCAAGGCTGGATCAGGCACACAAGATCACCTTTTTCCTGTTGTGTAGCTAGGGCATGTGATGTGGATGAAGTCCTGTGGTCTGACCCGCACAGACATAAGATGGTAAAGTAAATGTGAACCTGGGCTTACAGTGAAAAACAAAAATAGCAATTCTGAATAAAGTTTACCTTCGGGGGAGGGGGGGCATTGTTTATTAACCATTTTGTGAACAGTGTTTTGTTGCTTAGTGTGTTTTTATGTGAGTTTGTTAGTTTTGATGACAGAGTTTTATTGTGACTTCAAAGTGAGCTTTTGAATGGGACTCAAGTATTTTGTACTTTTAGCCTATTTTTGGAAATCGTGTATGCTGTTTTGCTGTGTAATTCAATTCAATTGAATTCAATTTTATTTGTATAGTCCAAATTCACAACAACAGTCGTCTCGATGAGCTTTGTGTAGTGTGTTATGTTTA
Organism: Oryzias latipes; assembly: GCF_053564925.1. Lineage (NCBI taxonomy): Eukaryota > Metazoa > Chordata > Actinopteri > Beloniformes > Adrianichthyidae > Oryzias > Oryzias latipes. The sequence goes on along the minus strand of NC_136258.1, from coordinate 20,843,653 downwards.
CTGTGCACGTGTACAGTCTTAATTTTGACCTCGATCTGAGCTTTTGATTCAAGAGTTAATGTAAGTCTTTTGTATATTTTGCCCATAATTACAAAATGTTGTTTGATGCTTGGTTAAATTGGTCTAATTGTTTAGAAAATGTGTTTTAGCAATTGGGAAAAACTGTAAAACTATCCATAGTACACTATACTACTAATACTACTAATTCTATAGGTGTCATGTTTCTCAATTGGTGGCCTAATTACACTTAAAAGCCAAGAAGAGTTGCTCATGAGCAGACACGCATCTTCTGTCACGCATCTTCTTCCAAATGTTCCTCACACTGTACAGTCTCATTAATTACTGCATCAGGTAAAGGGGAGGCTGTGTTCTTTTAACTCAAATGAGGAGAAAATGGAACTAATTTAAACAGGACTCTTCTTTTTTTTAAATATATATATTTTTTATTTCACATTAACTCCATTTGTTTTACCTATGTGATTTGCAATGTCAGTAGTATCAACAAGGTGAACTAAGAAATGAAAAATGCAGTAAAAGATTTCATAAAAATCAAATACCGGTAAATCTTATTGTTCAGGCCTTTAAACTTTCTTTTCATTTCTTTCTGTCTTTAAACACTCATTGTTAAAGCTAAATTCAAATCCAACAAAACAGAACATTATTAGATGCAATAACACAAGCATGTCTGCTGCTCTCTGAAAAAACAGACTAATAAGATCTCTGCAACCTCATTTCCTTTGTTTTTTGCAGAGCTTCCCTGCACCCTTCAAAGCTGAAACTAAAGAGATCAGATGTTTCATTCCAGTCTTTTGAATAATCTGATGTTTAAACTTCATAGAGATGAGCTTTCAGTTATTTTTTGGGTTAAAATCCAAATTTAAAAACATGTTTGTTGGTGAAAATTTAAGCGATTGTCAGAAGTAGAAAAAGCAGTTAATAAAAATCTAAACTCACAACATAGATAAATGTTGTTTTTTATTATGAATCTGTTGATCCCTTTTATTTTTTTTTGAAAACACGACTATAAATCTTTTGCGATTATAAATCTTTTTTAGACATCTTTTTAACACGTCTGAAGGCAACTGCAGAAATCTACGAGAGAAGCACACCCTCATTTAACTTTGATGCAACGGCTGTCACTCCAGCTGACACACATGATCCTTACTTTATCATTAATGCGAACTTTAAAAAAAAATGGCTGGAGCCCTCAATTCCCTCCTGTTGTCCACATTGATGTTTCCATGGAAACAGTGGTTTGTGATCTGGATCCATCTTCTCTGTCTTGCTACGTGCAGGAGCAAACTGTATAGCTTTCCTTTCAAATGCCAGGGCAGTTTAATACAGGCACCTGTAGGAAATGTCAAGTGTGCAATCTAACCAAAAAATATGAGGTCTGGCACCAATGATAAACAAAGAAATCTTATTGGATTGGAGAGAAAAAAACAATAATGCAGCTTGTTCTTTTTTATTTCAGAGTGTAATAGATTTTTTTAAAACGTTACATTTAAAGAAACATTTCTTTTATATTTAAAAGCGTTTTTAAGTGTTTACTTTCACGTAAGTGACACATACCAACACTAATCTACATTTACAAACAAGCACCTTAATAGAAACACCCTTTGAAGACATGCAGAGCAGCCCACCTTACTGATTCTTTAATGCAGCTAAACACTGCTTGTTTATGTATGCAACAGTGCTCTCCAGTGGCTGCAGCGGGAAGAACGTCAAAATGACAGTTTGAGTGGATTTTCTCTGCTGTATCACCATCTTTGCTCATTCGGCTGTAAAACACATGTATTATCTTATGATGACGCAGCTGAAAAATGTCACAACATAGTCATTTATTTATTTTTTTCTTCTAGAAAAACCTATAGTCTTCAAACAATTACACGTCTACTACTGGGGGCTTGTATTTATTACTAGTCTGTTTGAAAAATGTTATATAATAATTAATATTTTAATCACCCTGCACCCCAGTTTTTCTGCAAAACTGATATAAAAAATAAAATAGTAGGAGCTTTAGGGAAAAATGTAGATTTTCCAAATCCTTTTTCATGTGTGTGTTGTTTAGTTCTATAAGAAAGAGATTTCCTAAAGTGTGTTTTTTTGTCTATGAGCTGCTCCTGTCATGACAGCAATGCAGCTTTTTATTGCTATCTCACGTATCAAGTCTGCATAAACAACTAAATCCATTCTGCACCCGTTCTGAAAAATACTTATTTCACCTTCAAGGGATTGGATTTGGTGTATTTTCTGACAAAAACGTGCATGTTCATAAGATTTATTTAGTCCCACGGAACCGGATTTATTTCCCAGGTGAAGAGATTTTCTTGCAATCAGATACCAGCCTGTTTTTTTCTCTATTTTAACAAGTCTGTTCTGTTGATTGATTACATTTTGCTGACACATATCTTGTTTTCTTACAGGTGTTTTTTCTCAGGGTAGAAATAGGACAAAGTTAAGAGAATAGGGTGTTCATAAGTAACAAAGCCTGCAGTGATATAAAGATGTAAATGGTGAAGACAGAGCTGTCAGCACTGTTTTGCACCATCCAGCTTGTAATGATGGGTTTATATGCTGGAGCAGGCCTCATGAATATCTGTGATTTAATCGCACTCAGCATTTTCATTGCAAGAAAGAGTGACAGAAATAAAACTCCTGACTGCAACAAGAATCCTGAGAGGTCACACATACATTCCTTTTGCGCAGACCTTCCCATTGAATACTAAAAACTTAAACAATTGTCCTCAACTTATATGTATGTCATTTGTTGTCTTTTCTATGAAACACCTGTATCTAAAATTAAATATCTGATTTTGTTTTCAGCTATGATAATAATAATTTCCCTTATGTTTTTGCTGTCATGATAAATTGAGGTAATTTTGGAGCCAAAGTGATTTGTATATATTTTCATCAAAAGGTGTCAAGGGGTTGAGTCTGACTGATTAATAATTGTTTGAGACTTATGACAAATCATGGCAAAAATTGAGTCTTGGGAATCTAAACACACAAAAAAACCTCTGTGTAGCAAAGGGCTGAGAGCATCCAGCACCGTTTATCCAAAAACGCAAAGAAAAAGTTCATCTTTGCACTGTACATGAAATTAAAAGCCTGTTGGTGGCATTTTGGATGGTTTTGTGATGGTTGTCTTTCAACTTAAACTTCACAAGTCTTGTCTTCTTACTGGTTTAGATTTGATTTCTATTGAGTTGACGTCACATTTAGTATTATCTGGGCCGTGTTCGAGTATTGCCGTATATTTAGTTACCTTTAAGTTTTCTTGTTTTTTTAAATATAGAGAGAATTGAGACCAAATACTTTCAGAAAAACCAAAATAAAATATTTATGCTTTATTGGTAATGGTTAATGTTGATAAAGCTGTGTGCTTTTTAACCATTTAAAAGTGCAGGTTGGATGTAAAAAACCTTTACCAAATTCACACGTTTACCTTAATGCCGGCATGTCCAAAGTCAGGCCCCTGGGCCAAATGTGGCCTGCAGGCTTCTGTCATAAAATCAATCATATGCAATCGCCAGAATTTTTAAAATTAATGTGTAGAATTTCTTGATTGTGATTGGCTAAATTACACTTTAAGTTGTTGCAAACCTTTAAGCTCTTGTGCAACCCTTCTGTCTCACTTTCTGGCTTATTTCTAAAATGTCAACTGTAAATAAAAATAGGAAAGTTGACAGCGGACAAGTGGAAATTGGGAGTTTTTTTTCTTTTTTTTTTTGGTAAAATACAAAAAAAAACTGTGTTTGATCACCTTTCCCACCAAACTCTGTTTGTGTAGCTTTATTTTAAATGAAACAGTGGAGAATAAATCTTCATTAAGTTTATTTAGGTGGTACAAAAAAGGGGTCTTTAATTATTTTATTATTTTCTTCAGTTTTAAAGGTTGCTTATGTTGCAGCAACATGGGATTTTTTTGTTTTCTTACATGATTAGGTGGTTTTTTCGGTGAATAAGTCCAATTTTGTGTTTATAGAAAGCATGGAAGCATCATATCTGATAACAAAACTTATAAATATGAGATGCTTCGTTCCACTTCTACAAACACAGGTTCATCCATTTAATTCTGATTTTCGAAAAAACTCTTTAAAAAGAAGTCAGGTTTCTGTCAGGTTTCCCTACAGGATCAGATGTAAGTACATCGTTTCTTCACAAATGAAACATTAATGAGGTTTTTTGCTTTGTTGGCAAAAATAAGAAACAGTTTTAGAAATGTAAAAGGAGTTTTGTGCATTCAGGCTGTTTCTGACCTGCGATGCCTCTTCTCAGCTGCATGTTGTTTCCAAAGATTCTTCTCAGCAGGAAACATTCTTTAAAGTCCAACCAAGCATCAGCTTCCCTCTAAATCTTTGAAAGTACTTTAAAAAAAATCAAATCTAAGATTGAAAAAAGAGATGGGAAAAATAAAAACGCTAAAAAAACACAGACACGGCCACAGGGTGACCTGTGACTTTGTGTCAGTTTTGTAACATTAACAAGAAGTTGGAGCCCTATTCATCATTTTCTTGTTGACATAAGTCATCAGTATCGTGTTGCTTCTTTATCTTAAACAAAATAACAAAATTTGGAGAATCAATGGCACACTCAGTTGCCATGACGACAGCAAAGCCTCTGTGTGCAGGTTGTGACTGGGTTTTGTCCACAGTGGGACCAATTATCTCTCTCTCTATATATGTTAAATAATTTAAATAATTCTGGCTTCTTTTGGGAGCAAACGGTTTAATCTGGAGCCTTTATGATGTAACAGTGCAGATTGGGAGAGCATACATGTAAATTGAATGGAAAATTATGATCTAAAAGAAGTTTAGCTTTGTTTCCCGTGAACATTAGGTCACTTACGGGTTTTCTTGTCTTTGCAATAATGTTTTCCAAAATATACATTCAGTGAATGAAGTATCACAAAACATTCTTGTAATTTTAAAGTAAAGCAGACACATTTTCAATAGCATGCCTGTAATTTAATAACAGTGTGTTATCTACTCACATTTGCGTATCACAGAGCAGTACATTAGACAGACATTACAGTCATTAAACTGTGTATGGTGAGATATAATACGGATCAAACTGAGAGTCACAGGAACACCTATGCAATTATCCCTCTAGGCATTTTATGGAAATCACCACTATTGTACCAAAAAGCAGCTGCAGCTGTGAAGCTTATTTACAGGAAGAGCTTTAATTTTCAGTACAAAAAAAAAAAATCATTGATATTTTTATTTGAAAGTATAAGGTTTATAAAGGATTTTGATCTAATCCTCATTTATGTTGAATGCAAAGAACTTGTAATGTTGTTTTCACAGATCTAAAATTTTCTGGAAGAACAAATTGAGTGATTAATTATTATGTATTCGTCTAATGAGGACTGGAGTCCGTCTTCTCTTTCTATGAATAAATGAGAAGTGAAAAACAGTGAGAGCTGACTGAAATTGAGATTACAACGATGAAACTTTAATCCACAGACTTTGCTGTAATGAGGTGGGCTCAACTGCGGCTAGTGTGTGAACTGAATACTAATTAGTCATATTCAAAACTGTAAAATAGCCTAGCCCTCTGTACCATCAACTTTTGTGTTCTAATTTTATTTTTATTTTTTCCTTTTTTGCATGAAACATAAAATGTTACCCCCAAAATTTGTCAACAAACAAGAATAAATTGTTTGAAATAGAACACGTTTTAAAGATTTACTCTACTGCTCATGTCTGCAGGCAGGTCCACGGTGATAAAATAGGAGCTCAGCTGGATTTTTCTTATCGCTCAGAGGACAATTAAAAAGCCAAGAAGTGCAGGAAGATTAAAAGCATTGATAAGAATGACTGAGAGCAGTAGGAGATTTGTAAAAGAGTCTTAAAATCAGTCCCAAAGCGGCAGAGGGCAGAGTTTTCCGCGGGGTTCTTTTTTGGGCTGCGATAAGTGGCGTGTTGCAGGAAATGCAACTCACTTAAACCTCACTTTAAAAGACCAGAGAGAGCACAGCAGAAATCAATGCTCCAGGTGAGAAAAGCATGAATTGGTCTCTGCACTGGCCAGAAAGAGAAAAGGTCCCAGCAGAGCAGTAGATCTGAAGTGAGGAGCATGTTTATGGAAAAAAAAAACAGTCTCTGGTTGCATGCTAAGCTCTGCTTCAAATGTTTCCCTGTTTCTTTTATCCAGAGTGCTGCAGTTTATTTGTTTGCTTTTTCCCCATAGTTTCAGGATGAGTTGGAAAACATGGAATGGAGGTGTAGTGGTTCCCTCACCAATAGAAGGACTATTGTCATGGTGCCTCTGTCAGCTCCTCCCCTTCCCCTCCCTGCTTGGCCACTGATTCATCCCAGCTGCGTCCACTCAACTCATCACCCTGCGAGACCTACTTAAGGAGCTCCTGGATCATCATTCATCGCCAGTTCGTTGCCCCTGATGGTGCTAGTCTGGTCTTATCACAGTTTCATGTCATGTACCTCAGTCTCTTGCCTTACACACCCTATCTTGTCTCCAGGACCTACATGCCCACGAGTGGACGCCCGAATCAGTTTCTACCGGAGCGGATCATCATTCTGGACCACCTACCTCGTCACAGAGTCTTGCCCAAACGTCACGCCTCAGCTCGAGCCACAGCCGAACCTCCAGCCACGTCACGAGCCACCGCCGAACCTCAAGTCAGGCTACAGAACCACAACAACTCTCCAGACTCGTTGCCTACCTGCCACAGCTAACTATTACAACACTAGAGCAAATAAAACCCATTAATCTCACTCACCTCCTGTCCTCCTTCCGGGTCTGCCTAGCTTCGCTAGCCATGACAACTATGTATAAATCCCAGCTAGGTCCTTTACTGTCTGGAGTTTGCATGCTCTTTCTGTGTGTGCATTGATTTTCTGCAGGCACGCCAGCTTCCTCTAACAATAAAAAAAATGCTAATAGATTATTTGTGTGACTCTAAAATGTCCATTTTATTATGTCTGTGTCCTCTTGCTATGGCAAACTGTCCAGAGTGTACTTGCCTTTGCCCAACGGCAACCCTTTCTCCCTGCATTCAAATAATCAGGTTTGGATAATTTTTTAAATGTAGAGCTTATTTGTAAAAACATATTTCTCTAATTTTTTAACAGCGTTTTATTTATGCTTTAAGGAGAACCTGGTTAAAAGCTAAAGCTGACAGAGCCTTTGCAGCAGTGCTTCCATCCCTCTGGAACTCGCTTCCTCTCAGTCTCAGATCTGTAAATGTTTTCTTTTAAAAAGGAGCTAAAACATATCTTTTTAAAATTGCTTTTATTCAATTCCTTTTTTTAATATTCTGTGTTTTACTGTGAAGCACTTTGTGATTTTTGTCTTGAAAGGTGCTACACAACTAAAGTTTATTATTTTCTGTAGAAAACAATACTGTTTTGACTGTTTCCCCACAATCAACGAGTAAGCTACACCTGAGGTTTGTTTTGTTAAGTATAAGTATAGCAATTATACTATATAAACAATGTTTGCATGTTAGCATTAAGCTAATCGTAGTTGGGCCTTCTCCCTTTTAAATGTGAAAACGTTTTGAAGCTGTGATATTTTTGACAGTGCAGACAAAAGGTGACAGGGATGCAGCAGCACCATTGTTTTCCTGCAGGTGTAAGTTGACATCATTTGCAGGATGCTAATGCACAAATTCCAAATAAACAAAAGGCTTTATACTTGGATGAGAAGGAAGCTCACAGACCTTCAGTCTCTTTCAGGCTTCTCTTTTCAGCTTGCCTTTTTTTCTTCTTTTCTCTTTAATTGGATAGCTTTGCTCCAGTTCGTTTAACACCTGGGCTTGGTTGGATGCTGTCACCTGCAGCTTGGCTGTGTTCACTCACTTCTGTCTTCTTGGTTGTTGGCCGCCTTCTGGAGTCTTTTCAGTGATTTAAGCCAATGGTTTATCTTTAGCCTGTGCTTTATTGATTGTTACTGTCTCATCCTTGTGTTTTTTCTTTTCTTGGAGTTTGTTTCATTTTTTTTCGTATGCTGAATCCTGATTTTTTTTTTACTCTGACGCCATTGAGCTGCATACTCCTGTGTTTTAATGTTCTTTGGTCTGATTTGAACCACTTGTTTGACTAAAAGTATGTGTGTTTTTTTTTTTAAACCTGATATTTTTTGTCTATATTACACAGAATCTTCTATGTACACTCGACTAGAACACTTCATGCTGATATATATTCTGCAGCTCAAGTTAAGGGATTAAAAGTTGGGAAAGACTGCACACGAGCTCATCAGCCTGTGACGTTCAGCCCTCCTTAGAGTCCTGGTGATGGTGGGCGAAAGAAGCACTGCTGGTTTATCTGGATGGATGGCTTTCATGCCTGGCTAAAACTTAAAATTTCACTCTTATTTTCCTTTTTTTAAGTGGACTGCCATATTTATTTTTCATAAACACGTAACTTTAAAAGTTGTTTTGACATTTTCTTGATTTAACAATTGCTTTTTTTTTACATGAGGTATAAAGCAACTTTAACTGTCAGTCCTACCAAAAGACTCAAAGAAAACAGATGCATAAATCTAAATGGCAAATAGACAATTAGTGCTTAAAGTCCCTCCCTGATTAATATTGTTGAACCTTTATTTATTTCGGCAGGTCGACTGAGAACAATTTCTCATTTACAACAACGACCCGATTTTGTAGCAACAATGCAAAAACAGAATGACAATGTAATATAAGTTACATACAAGTAAAACATGACATCTTCACAGATCAATATTTAAAATGAAAAGTGTACAGTAGGCACTAAGTTAGTGTTTACAATGAAAAGACAGAGGGAGACCCATAAAAAATATCTACTTTTATTGATCATTCTTTAAATGTGGTATCGTTTTCCTTCACATATAGAATGATTTTACAAATTTGAGGTTAAACTACATCCTTTATGTGCTTATATCCTTGTTCTGAAAATTATTTACCATCTACTTACAAAGACTTGTTTACTTTTACTGCATTTTTATATTATTCTTTAAATAAGGCTGTTTCTATCTATCGTCGATCTAGCATCCCTCCATATGTGTCTGCTATCTTGAGAAAAATATCACAAGAATATGGTAAAAACACCCAAAATACAATTTTCACCTGAGTGGATCTTTAAATACTAACTATAATACTAAATAAAAATAATTCCCTATTTTTGTCCTTTAAACATTTTTTTTATATTGTGAATGTAGAGCACACATTTAGACTAACAGTAGTTACAACTATTCTCTTAACAAACCCTCATTGTAAGCTCCAGAAGTAAATTTGCTATGAAATTTGATTCAGATGAAGTCACTCCTGTCCAGTTCTGGAGAAAGAAGGCTTACAGGAAAAATTGCAGTTTGAACTGTTGAAATTGTGAGAACTTCTCAACAGGGGAAAGAGGATTACAAACAACGTCATCAGCTTAAAACAAGAATGAAATTGGAGTTCAGTGCAGACAGGTTTATCTGTTTGACACATGACCTCACAACCATAGGTAGAGATATTAAGAAGAGCCTCACAGATGTGCTGACTGTATTCAAAGTGAATCCTTATTTTCTGATCTTTCAGTTTCTTGTTACATGGCCTTGCATGAACCTCAATGCAGCTCAGGCTGTCTGCACAGACTGGCTACTGCAGCTAATGAATGCTTACAGTGTTGGGATTCTGAAGGGCTAACTTTGGGAAACACTGAATTATGGCACGGTGTGATCCAGCTGTCATGCTGTTCTAAATTCTTGTTTTCCTCTTCAGGCTGCATTTAAACTGTTTTCCAACACAGCAAAACAATCTACAGTAAAGCATAACTGCTTTGTTTTCCTGAAATTCTTGACATTTTGATAAAAAACAATCTAATTTTATTGGATTTCTTAATTAATTTCAATATCTTTTATCAGACTGGAACAGTGTGAAATTAAAATATTGGGAACATTTTTAGCACAGTAAATATAATAACTTGTATTTTGTGAGGGATTTTTGTGTGTATTTTTTATTGATGACCCTGTTTAAAGTTGTGCTAGTTTTAGTAATTGTACATTTGCATCAGAACGTTATAGTCACCAAATTATTAATGATTATTTCAACAAGAAAGACTCGATCTCGTCTTTGACTAAAGGGAAGCGGTTGTGATTGATCCCTGTGATCTTCAGCTTTGACACTTTTTCATTTCGGTATCACGGCAACCACAGGCGCAGCTCTCAGCATTACAGGATTAAGATCAGTTTTTGTGTCAGTCAAGACAACTATTCATTACAGTTGCATCGAAACAAAGGAAATCACCAGCACTGGAAAGTTTCTCATCGTTTTGTTTTGCTGTTGAACTCATTCTTTTTAAATGACTCACATGAAGAAGTATTGAGTCTTGTGTATGATCAGTAAATATATTAGGGACTATAGTGTGGTCTTTATGTGTCACGGTGCCGACTGGGTTACTGCTTCATTGTTGCTGTTTTTTTAAATTATTTTTTAAGGTCATTCAAGTGCTGTGTTATTAATGGTGTAACTACATTCAGTGGTATCAACAGTGTTGAGTTTTTGTTTACTTCAATTGGAAATCATTCAAAAAACCTCCCATGTCTCGTCTCTAGCATCACTTCAAAACAGCACTGAGAAAACGCTGAAAGGCCACTGCGTGGGATGCAACGCTAAACACGGCCCACCGGCTGTGAGAAAACAAACTAAGATTACAGTGGAGAACAAAAGTCATTATGCTTGTTGTTGAACTGATGGATAAGAGTGTGCAGGCATGCATGCATGAATGCGTGTGTGCGTGTGTTGACTTCCAATCTGTGCCATCACTATTAGGTTATGCATACTGTTTTTATGAGGACATTGTTTGTGTATCTAGAGTTCCTTGTCCAAAATACATTTCAAGGGAAATAGACTTTTACTGCCAGATTGACAGCTTTATGAATCAGAAAAAAAAAGACATTACAATGTGAAAACATTCAGAACGTATGGGTCATGCAGGCCACAGAGGGGCTGCATGAAAAAAAAGATCCCTGTTATGCTGCTTAAAAGGTGCAACACCACCACTTTTTGGATTAATCAAGATGCTCAAAAAGTACAGTTATTGTGCAAAATGGCAAATAATTTTCTTCTTTCCCAAAACTGTTTATTTTTCCTTAGCATGTTATTTTTTTAAAGTTTTGTTTCTTTACACTACTTTAAAGATATATGTGAGCACATCTCAAAATGAAGTTTCTGAAACAGCTTTGTGCTCAGATTGGCCGGGAGTCTGCAGAAAAAGCGTGATTTCTTTTTTAAACTGCCCAAATAGGTCAATATGAGTAACAAATGGGCGTTAAATGTGCTTTGTTACACTGTATTTTCTGCATTTTTTCAAAGAGCAACAGTGTGCTTTATAAGCTGGAGGGCCTTATTTATCGACTAATTCTGGTTTTGCTTTATGATGTCAAAGCAGCTTTAAGAGGTGCACGTTGATCTATCAGTCTGTTTTGTATGTGTTGCAAACAAGGTTGGGAGTTACAGGTATTGTAAATACGCTGACGTAGATAAGGTGTAGCTTGTGTGTGTGATCTATATTGATGAAAATATGGCAAGACAGCTTTAGATTCAGAGACCGCATGATATTTGTTTGTGGGTAAAACAATATTTTGTCATAGATGAACATGAGACAGTGACATATGCATATAGGAGTGTGGATAGTTTCCTCTGAACGAAGAGCAGCAGCTGCAGAGCAAACATCTATCTGCACATTTTTTATTCATAACACTGTATATAACATGAGCTTTATGTAAATATGCCTGCAGAGCGCACTAAAACTAAGCTTATAGCCTTATAACAACATTATGTTGCTATTTTAAAGTAGAATTTAAGATAGTTGTGTATTAGTTTATTATTATTCCTTCTGCACTTCTTTCGCCAACATTGCAGCTTTCTCCTTTCCTTGTCCTTTTTACCTTTCCTGTCGTCATTCGTCTCCTTCTTTTCATCTTTAGTCCTTTTCCCATCAACATCTCTTCCCTCAGCCTTGAAAGGGAACAAGAGCTTTCTCCTCTACCTTTTCACCTACTGTTCACCTTCCGTCTATTCATCAGGTCCATTTTCGGGCTTCTATCACCTCTTTTCTTTTCAGCAGAAGTGAACAGAATCGTTAGTGAAAGAAAAAAGGATGAACACAGGCAGTGATGAGGAAATGAATGAGCAGGGCAAGGTCAAACGCTACCCGTTTTGAATGCCTGTCTCTTCCTTTATGTGCTGCTTTCAGTGCAGCACAGTTTTTTCCGATAAAGGAAAATTGATTGAAACTTGCGTCTCATGCACTTTTTAAAAATGTTTTCATATCAAATGGAAGAAGAGATCTCTTGCCTAGGCTTCCCTGAAAGCAACATGACAGTGCTAGTGACAGCTGTTCATAAGAACATTACAAAAAGAATTCAATCGGAGAATTTTTTTGATACAGTTTTGGCAAAAAAAGGAATGCTGCTTTCTGCCAGAAGATGGCCTTTCATACAAGAAAAATGACAAGTTTTATGCTGCAAACCATAAACTGTCACAGCTCTTTCCATCAAATCAACCTAATGTAATTAATAAGAAAAATACACTAATATACGAGTTAAATCCTACATTTTCTCCAATACCTTGTCTTTTACATGCTCCTTTTTCCTTTGTAAATATATTTTTGAGCTGTACACAATTTTCAAGCAAATTACTTTTTATACTTCTGTACAGCTGAAAGAAAAATGGAACATTGCATAATGGGAGATGGTAAGCAGATGATAAAATTAGCCCCATTATGTCAGTTACAGCTGGAGGAGCACTGACACTTTCATTATCAGATTCAGAGTGTGAATGTGTGGAGTGTGTGTGTAACCAATGGAAGATTTTTAAGAGGTTGTGCCTTAAACGTCAGGAAACCAGAACCAGCTATGAGCTGCTTGAACGTGAAATAAATGACCTCTTTCGTGTATCTGTTGAGAAACAGAGGCTCAAGAAAACAAACAAACAAACACTGCATTGAAAAGCATCAGCATCTCAGATCAAACCTCTTTTTGGAAACACAGAGTATGCATAGTTGATGTATGGCAGCTTGACAGTTCAAAAAGTCTGTTTATTTCTGTTAAGTTTGGCCTCTTTTCAGCTCTGTCCATGTCTGCAAATTATTCATAAGGAGTGCAGGGAGTGAGAGAGTCCGCAGGAAAACTGTTTTGACCTTGAGCCGACTGCCACAGGTTCTTGTTGAGGAGAAATGCAATTAGATGAGGAGACCAATTGCTAACTCTCTGACTGATTTGTTCCAAACTGTTTCTCAAATGAACACTGGAGGCTTTTCCGAAGCAGTTTTGTACTACAAGCTGAAAATCGTGTGTAGCACCTCAGTTTAGAATGCCCAAGAGTATCACCTTGATGCAAATTTGATGCAAGAGCAGGGTTGATGATGAAGTCATTTTTAAAAAGACTCAGTCATACCCTGCAATGTGAAATATATGCATCCTAATAGTCTCTTTTAATTAACAGTTAAAATGTGCCTGTTGTTATTTTTAGGTGTTATGGAAAATGTGAATAGTGGGTGTGTCACAAACCAGATGTAGTAGTCATGATGTTAAGGCCTTTTATGTGAATTTTTTTGTTTAAAAAATCTCCAGCTGTGGCACAACAGCATTTAATGTCATATGAAGAAGCTTAGCTTCCCATAAAAAAATCAAGTGCTGTCTGTAAAAATGCTTGTCATTAATGCAAAATAATATTTACATTTCTTGACCTAAAATGCTTCTTTCATGTAATACAGTGATACATGTGAGTACTGTACTTAACATTTTGTACTATAATATTAGTAAACCAAGAAATGTAATCCTGCACAAGTTAAGTACACGAACAAAACCAATAGTTAAAGAAATAAAAAGTAACCATGAAAAAGGAGAATATCCTCTCTAAGGGTGCTTTCTGTTTGGTTCACCCCAGACTTTGTGACAGTCCACTTTGTTTGGTCGCCCACTCCCATCATCTTTTGATCTATTGTAAAACATTCCCAAGGGTCTTTTGATTTTGATTATGCCATTTTTAGCCAGATCAAATCAGAGCAACAAAAGTTCATTAGAAATTCACATGAGTTGTGGACGGGACTATTAGCGCAGAGTAAGCCCCTCCTCACTTTCCGTCATCCATCTGTTTACTCCCTCTCTCGTTACCTTACAGACCCTCACAACCCCTACCTAGCATTAGCGGTGAAAGCGTCAAGTAATATCCAGCCATACAGTTTTTAGTCAGATGCCAGCTCTGATGAGGAAAGCAAAGACGCACATGGATCTATTTATCTGCAAGTGGATGCATTAAAATGGAGTGGAGCAGGGAGCTTGTGGCCGTCTTAGCGTATTTTCTTCCTAATAAATATACACTTTGTCAAATTGAATTTTTCGTCTCCCCCTAATTCCTAAGGATTGAATAAAAAAGTACTCAGAGTTGCTATTTTAAGTTTTCTTTCTATATGTCCTCCGTCTTAAGAAAATGGAACAAGAACATGTTAAAAAAGATTTTCATTGGATTGTGTGAGGGGCTTTGATCAGATACAAGTGAACCCTAATGCTGTCTAAGGACTATTTACTGAAGGAAATATTTTATTTTATGAAAAAAAGTTTTGAAAGAGAACTTATTTCATAAATGAATAATAAAAGGACTGGCTTTCTGTTTGTTTTTCATTTAGGGAAATACTACCAACAGTTCAATTGACGACTCAAGGTGTTACAGCTCATGGGAAAAGTATTTGATTTTTCTCCAGTGATTTTCCTTAAGTTTCTTATTCTGTAAAGTGTCTTTATCAGTGAGTTTTACCTAAGAACTTGACATCCTGTTTGAATAGATTGTCCTGTCCTTTATCATCTGATTCCAGCTTTGCCTCCTGCCTTTTTCTTTACCTTGTCTGGATAATTACTAGCATTTGCTCGCCCTGGTTTCTTTAAGTCTTTAAGCTGTTCATATTCATGTCTGATCCCATTATACTTCTTGGCAGTCACTGAGTTTTTTTTTATTGGTCTGTTTAAATTTTGAATAACTGGCTGTGGTTCAGCCTTCTGCCTTTTAATGAAGACGGTTGTCTGGCAGCCTCCAGAGAACCTCACACATGCGCCCCCCCCCCCCCCCCCCACACACACACACACTCCCCCAACATGCTATGACGCTCGCCGACTGAAATAGAAACATTGAAGGGAAAACCAACAAAGGCAGGCACAACAGGTGAGAGTGGATGTGTAAGAGCCGATGACAAGCCTGACCCCCTTTTCAAAGCCAAATTGTTCATTGCGAAAAAAGGTTTCACTAAAAATCTAAATGTGATTGTAGGTTACATTCTTTTTCACCTCACCTAGTTGCACTGTTTTCTTTTTATGCTATTTTTAGGAAATCTGCTTGGAGTGAGAGGGATCCTTCAGTTTAACAATCAGAACCGTTGGTGCAGATCTTTTCAAAGGTTGATCTAGAACAATCTGCACCTCTGAAGCTTGTAATTTTCCCTCCTATCTGATTAACCTTTTTGAGGATGAGCATTGCGTGGGATTCCCCACACAGTCACATTAGCACGCTTTGCTCTAAAAATGTAAAATCTTAGAATATAGTCAGATTAAAAAGAAAAACAAATGTAAAAAAAAAAAATAAACTTGAGGAAATTGATGTGAAGAATTGGGGTGTCAAACTAACTTGTGTTAATCGCAAATAATTAATTAGAGACAAATTTTATGTTTTTTAGTAATCTTGTTCATCAAATGTTTAATCTATAACTGTTATCTATCAAGTAACACTGTCTCTCGTAAATTAAAGGATAAGGGGAAACCTGATTCAAAAGTTGCTTCCGCGAAGTCCATTAATTTCTGGTAAAGGATACCTCAAAGGGCATTATTCCACTTGTGAAAAAAAAAAAATTAAATCAGTTAGTAGTACTTTAATATTGTTGTTGTTTTTTTTCTTTTTTGAGGTTTAAATTGTTTTTTCACAATAAGAAAACTATGTCATATGCTGTGTGTTACGTTGTCGTAGTAACGGCTTCTGAGCCTGCACTGACCTCACT
Source organism: Oryzias latipes (assembly GCF_053564925.1). NCBI lineage: Eukaryota > Metazoa > Chordata > Actinopteri > Beloniformes > Adrianichthyidae > Oryzias > Oryzias latipes. Next base: position 20,827,679 of record NC_136258.1, on the reverse strand, counting down.
CTGCCACAGCGGAGGAAAGTGGTATACATGCTGATCATCATGAGCAGCTAAACAACCCATAATTTCAGAGGAAAAGGTCTTCTTCTTAGTGGCTATTTTTGTCCAGATGATGAAGCAAAAGTTTGTTCCAAAGAAACAAAATTTAAATTGTTCAATTCTTCTGGTGTCACATCGTTGAGGAATTTTAATGGAAATGCCTCAAAAAGAAGCTTTTTTTTACAGCAATTATTAGGTTAGATTAAAAACAGATTCATTAGATTTAATAATTACAGGTTATAATGAATTGATTAATTGCACAAAAAATTAACCCTATGCAGAATTCCAGCAACTGGTTTGTCATTAGGCTAAAGCATCACTAATTTACAGATTAGTGCACAGTTTAACTACACTTTGATTTTCATTTTAGTTAGTATTGATCTGTTAAAATAAACTAACCATTTAAGTCAAATCAAGCCACCTTCATTTCCTGCTTCCTTTTTTTAGACTGTGCAGGTGACTTCAGGGTAGCTGTTCCTTCAGGATCAGGAGGAAGGGATGTTTAAATTGAGTTGTTTTTATTTCTGGGATGAATGACAGCTGCTAAGCTTGATAAAGTGAAAGAGGTGCGCCACACGTCCTTGTGCAGGAGGAGGCGGGGAGAGGAAAAGCAATATGTCTTTATGCCTTTGAATACCTACATCTCCAGCTCCAGGTTGTGGGTAAAAGCTTGATGGATTTTTCCTTGGAAAAGTCTTTCATAGCCTTTGAGAGAAAATGCCTCAGATTACTTGAGATGACTCACACAGGAAAACAGTTGAAGAGCCTGGATAAGTGATCGGTGCTTTTAGTATCATGGCAGATTATAGTTCTTCTACCTTATGTCTTTTTCCTTTTTGTCTGGCTGGTTTCTCCTCATTCCACTTTTCTGTGTGTCGGATGAAATGAATAGAGGCTGCAGTGTGTGGGAGAACAGATTCAGGCAGCTTTTTGCCGTACAAAGTAACACTATAGCTAAAGGCTACGTAAACTGGATTGACCACACTTAATGTATTCAACTAGGTTCAGGTTATGGGGTCAATCAGTGTCATAAATTAAACTGAAAAAAAGCAATTTAAAGGGATAGGTTTTTGGTCTGCTCTGTGCTTGGGGTGGAAACAAAATGTTTAAAAATGGCCTCAGTCTGCAGTTGCTGTGGGTTATTAATGTTACGTGTTTGTCAGTTATGATGTTTGCTTAAGCTGGTGCATAATAGTCCGCTGGCAGTATCAAATGTGAGGTTCTGCATGAGTTTCACAAATCAGAAACCATATATATATATATATATACATATATATACAGTACAGACCCAAAGTTTGGACACACTTTCCCATTCATTTGAATGAGAAGGTGTGTCTAAACTTATGGTCTGTACTTTATATTTTTTAAAATTTGCATCAACACCTGAATAAACCCAACTTAAATGAAGTGCTACAAGCAAAATTTGAGGAAAACATGTCAAAAATATATACCGGTATCTATACCATGTTTAGGATGCCAGATGCTTTCAGATAGGAAGAGAAGACTTCAGTTGCTAAGGCATCACTTGCAGACTTTTACTTTGAAGTTGTTGTGGCACACTGTTGATGCAAGGTCACAGTTAGTGGTGCCACACCCAAGATGATAGCATCGCTTTCCTGTTCCCATGGAAACAGGACAAGAATAAGTATCAAAAAGCAGGTGATAAAAGGTAAAGCAATTCTTTTAGAATAACCCCATTCGTTTTTCTTCCTCCCCACACTCGGTTCTTCCTCTTCTCTAGCTCCATTTATTTTTTTTAATTTACAGACTCGCAGTCTTGTCCATCAGCTTCTTCCCCTACCTCAGCACAGATAATGAGAGGCTACAGTTGCTATGGAGATAGGCAACACGTTTTCATTACTGAAATGTAGTTAACATCTCTCCACACTGTCTCTCCGCAGAGCAGATGGCAAAGTCCACAAATGTCATCACTCTTTTTCAGCCTCCTGCAGGTCACAGTCGGTGATTAGGCTCTTATAATATCCCAGGTAACTGCTGTTCTAACAGCCACGACGGGTGGCTCGCTGGAGTGCTTGTTCTTACACGGATGTAATTCAGATTAAGAATCAAATTTAAAGCAAAAAACAGAAAAAAGACTCCTTTTTACTTTCTATGAATAGTTTTCTAGCAAATAGTATTAGTTAAAGTGAGTTAAATCCTCAGAGTTAATGCAATGATCCTCTTTAAACAAGAAATTATAAAATATATATATTTGTCAATTTTTATTTACACAGATCTGAGTTGATATAACCCTGATGCAAGACCCTTTTTGATACTTAAAGTTCCACTCCAATCATTTTTGAGCTATTTCAAAAGCATTCCCATTCCTCTTTTAATTATGATCATGTCTTATTTAGCCAAAATAAAAATAAAAACTGTGTTATTTTCTAGGACATAGTTTTTGTAGAGCAGCAGTAGTTTAATAGAAATTCACCTCTGATTTGTGGGCGGGACCGTTAACGTAGAGTAAGTCATCCCTCACTTCCCATCATCCTTCTGTTTACACTCCCATTACAGCCCCTCACACCTCCAAACTAACATGACAGGTGCAACAAAAGCGGCAATCAATATCGAAGTGCACAGGGTTGCTCACGTCTGCAAGTGGTTGCATTGGAATGGAATGGAGCAGGGAGCTCATAGCCGTCGATTGCAGTTTGTGGGTAACAACTACAAGCATTGCCAAATGGCATTTTGTCATCTGCTCCTGACTCACCATAATTTAAATAATGAAATATTAATAAATGCAATTTTATTCCTATTTTTCTTCATTTATATCCCTATCGTGAGACAAAAATGCTTTAAGAACATGTTAAAAACACCAAAAACACCTTTTTGTTTTAGTGGATCTTTAACAACCTGCGTGAATTTTTTCAAAAACAGTTTTAGATGAGTTTTCCTTTGGAGGTGTATCTCTTAAGCATTGGCAAGACAATTTACAAGACTGATTGAAAAGGAAATCAGCAGGTGTTAAACATCATCATTCATCGTGTACAAAACCTCCAATCAATACTTAACAATTGCAAGAGTCACTGCCCTCCTAACAAGTATTCTATTATTATTATTATGCACAACAACAATTTTCCTTTATTTATTAAAATGCAAAATCAAAGACTGCAAAAGGTACAGTAATTCGGGTCCTATTTTGATGATTTTGTAGAGCAGATTTTGCACCAGCACAGGGAAGAGAACTGATTGTGTTTGAAGTTCTACCACACTCTTCTCCTGGGGGAGCCAGTTGGGGTCTGTGGAGTGGTAGAAAATGCATGGTGCGCCCTCAGCCAGCGGGAGACAGATCGGCTCTGCTCCACCTTCCTTGTAATTGGGATATTTGAAAGAGAAAAATGTGCCCTACATTTCCATCAACTTTCCCAGCTTTCTACAAAGGCTCTCTAGCTGAAATGAGAGTATCTTTTCTTCTCCTCAGCCTGCTGAGAAGAAAGAGGTGGGATGAAGTGCACCTGGACTGCTGCTGTTGAGTGCAAGTTTATTACAGGCTTTGAGGCTTTTTTTTTGTTTCACTACAATTTTACTGGTAAATCTTGCAGAAAACTTAAATCTGTAATCCCCAAAACTATAATTACCTTATCCGTTCTAACTGTGTGTGTTAACAAAAAAGCTTGGTAAGGATGATGTCAAAGAAAGAAAAATTCTGTACGAGTCTGTCAAATAGAAGTATGACTTTTTGCAGAATAAAATAAACTGTTGTTATGAAGCTGAACAGAAATGAGATTCGGCTCCAGTCCGTGTCTTATCAGCACATTTTTAAATGACTTTATTTTGTTAAAAAACAACAATGTTTGTTTGCTTTTTCATTGTTAGCTCTATGTGTTCCAGACATTCACACAAAACCTGCCGTCTGCAACACTTTGCTGTGTTTTATCTTCTGGCTTTTATGCTGACGTTTTGAAAAGATGGCTCCACATAGATCACGTGATTTCCCCTTGAAGTTTGCATTAAAACAGTGTTTCATGCAATAACTGAGAAAGCAGATTCTTTTTAGAGCTGCATAGAACATTGTAGTACTTATAAAAAAGAAAACTAACATCTGACAGTTTCTGTCATTTTTGTGTTCAGTAAAAAAACCAAATATAGAATCAAGATAAATATTTAGGTGGTTCTGAGCGAAACGAGATTATTTTCTTATAAATCTGAATTTCCTTTTTCGTTTATTTGATTGAATTTGATGATTCTGGACACTTGAAATTGGAACAAAATTCACCAGCCAAAATAAATATCTTCTTTTTCAGACTCATCTGGGTTCTGAAGCAAATGTTGTTAAGATAAATAGATCAGTGTGATCGGACACAATGGGCTTCTCCTGAACAGAGCTGTCTTTCTCATCTGGGCCAGTTTTAGGATTGAACCCGATCCACTTTCCTTACGCTGACTAAGCTCATACAGTATCAGTGTCAGCCCTGGTTCGGATGTGATCAAACTTTGTCCAATTTTTGACTGGATCTAAACCAAGTTTGACTACTGAGTAACACTACAAAGGGTTTCAAGGCTCTGTGGGCTACATTTTCTCCAAAGCTTATTATTAATACTATGATTACTGAAATTGTCAGAACAAAAACATCACAAATAAATTAATGATGAGTTTAGACCCTGTAGAAACTAAATTAACTTTAAAGTTTATTGGATCAAAAGACAAATTATCACACATGTTATAATAATGTCAAAACTGCATATAATTACAGTGTAATACCAACGTCAAATTCAGCATTCTGTAACCATGTAATAACACTAAGTATTAGAATGTACTATGCAGCTCTACAAAGAAACATACTATCAGAGCAACATTCAGTAACATCAAATGACTTTGACATGTCACAATATTCCTAGGGAAGAGTTGCTTTACAGTTACAGAATTGCAATGAACCCATTTCCTTATTAACTTTATATTTAAAGAGAGACTTTACAAAAACAAAAATAGAAGTGAAAACACAAAACATACTCAGCTTTTTTTGTACATTTAAAACCAGAACAAAAACTGCACGTGTTGTCTCTAATATCAATGTCTCATGATATAAAAAAAGATCATGAAGTGATAACATCGACTTCACATTATTTTCTTTCTTGCAAACATTTCTTCCTTTCTTTTGATACTTTTACAATGTAATAAATTATTTTTGTGCTATTCATTGCTTCAAAATATAATTTTTTAATGTAAACATGAAATGACAATTTCTGCTCTATGTGTAAAGGGATTCATCCTTTTTGGACAGGCTTATTATCAGACAAGTTAGTATTCAGAGATTATTTAACTTAATGATAATGTGTTTAAATTAAAATTAATAACAATAATTTGTTTTTAGTAGGCTGCTAGAAGTTGAAGCTGGGGTAGCTATGGTGCACTGGGGCTCTGTGCTCTTTTCTCATCTACTTCTACCCTTCCTCTCTTCTCTATTCTTGATCATTTTTCATAATTTAGTACTCCATGCCTCTGTTTGGTACAGTGCTATTCATGTACTGTCCCTCTTTCCCTCTCCCCTCCTGGAGAGTGGGAGTGCTTCCAGTTTCCAGTTGGCTCATCCGTGCTCCTGTACCTGACCGTGTACCTTATCTCTGGCTCGCCTCTACTACTGTTTCTACACCTGGCTGTGGATCCTGTCTCCGGCTCGACTCGCGCGCCCGACTGTCCCCCCAACTCCATCTGGATGAAGCTCGTCTGCTGGACTTAAATATGTAGTTGTAGAGTTAGATACGTTAATTCTTCTCTATGAGTTCTGGTAAATCGCCTGTCCGTCCTGGGGGAGGATCCCTCCTTCATGTGGACACCCCTGAGGTTTCTTCGTTTTTTCCGGAATCCGTTTTTTTAGGAGTTTTTCCTTACCGCGAAGGGGGGTCTAAGGGCAGGGATGTCCAGTTTAGCTTAGTCAGTTTGTTAGTTCAATTTAGTATTTTTCTATTGAATTCTATGTATTCCTGATCCTTTTACTTTATGTTCCACCTTTTCAATTACTGATACGAAGCCTATCGAGACGACTGTTGTTGTGAATTTGGGCTATACAAATAAAATTGAATTGAATTGAATTGAATTGAATTGAGTTGAATCCTTTTATATGACTGGTATATCACCTGATTTGCAACATAAAAATATCTAAAAATAAACAAATTAATGCCCAAGTAAACATCTCTGCACGTCCTCCATCTTTTTCCCCCCTGCATAACAAAAACAAGTTTCTGCTTTTACTGCTCGTCTAAAAATACACTCTGGCAAACCTTGTCTTCTGTATGTTCAAGATGGAGTAATTGCTCCCCACTATGTCACAAAGTGGCTCACCTCGACTCTATACTGAGTTTTATCTACCGCTGACACACCCTGCAACTGCAAGTGACAGGACCCAGAGTGAGCATAAAGTCCCCTGCGGTGCTTCTTTTCTGCTGCCCGCCCTCAGTCACACAACTTCTCAATCTCACTGACTGCAGCCTGTCAGCTAGCCAGTTATCCAGATATTTGAAGAGGCACGACTGCTGCAGTTCTGGCACAACAGTGTAGCACGAACTCACAAAATGTAAAAACATGACCTCCTGTTGGGTCCAACTAGGAAAGAACTTGTTCCAGCAGGATGATTGAAATGTTTTTCTCCAACTCCAGTAGATGAACCACAGAGGATGCTGAAAGGTGAAGATTTTGTCCATTTGGAGAATCCCAACAAATGTCTTAAGAGGCTTTTCATCTTGTGTCAGGACAAATGGTTCACAGTATTTCATTGCACAGGGATATAATGTATATATCTTCTGTATTGATTCCCTGTTTAAAATCAAACCGCATGTTGCACCATTGAACCAAATTGTAGGGAAATAAATCATTGCATCCCTACTGCATACCAATATGTTTAAACTGAAAGTTCCAAAGACCCATTCTGATGAAAAATATTTTTTTGGTGTTTTAACATGTTCTTGTGGCATTTTTCTCATGATGGAGGACATAAAAGTTAAAAACTGCCAACAAAAGGATGATGGAAAACTCCAAGCCACTGCCCACCCATAACTTAAAAGGGAATTTCTTATGAACTCCTGTTACTCTGCAGAAACTATGTCCTATAAATTATACTGTTTATTGTTTGGGGCTAAATATGAACAATCATCATTAAAAGACCATTGGGAACGCTTTTAAAGTAGATCTAAATATGATTGGAGTGGGACTATAAACTAATACTTGGTTATTTTATTGTTCTTATACTCTCATCTCATTGTTTTTATATTCCTATGTCATCGATTTTTATATTTTTATGACATTGTTTTTATATTCCTATGTCATTGATTTTTAGATTTTTGTGACATTGTTTTTTTTCTAATACTTTTTGTGTCATTTTTCTTATACTTGTTTGAGTGTTCTATTTTTATCCTTAAGCCTTTTATATGTTTTGTGTATTTTTGTGGCAAATAGACCTTGAGTCTGTAATAAAGCTTATTATTATGGAGTCCTATGGTGTTCATAATTAAATAAATAAATGTCCCCTTGTGCAAATACACAATCAACCAATAAATCTCTCATAAATATATAAAACGATCATGAAATTGTGAAAAACCTGCACACTGATTTTAAATTAGCCATTATTTCATTAAATATATTTCATTTTGATTTAAAAACCTGCTCATTATTTTAAAACAGCATTTTAAAATTCTCAGATTTCACTCAGATTTCAAAATCACTATTTTTCCAAAGTAGCTTTGTTTTTATTTCACATTGCTGTTTTTCAGAATTACTTATTTATTAAATAAGCCATTATTAAGCTTGCAGAGGGAGTGTCAACAAAGGGTTGATGGGAAATAAGGGCAGCCTCACTCCCCACCAATGGTCCTGCCTGCAACTCAGAGGTGAGAAAACTGAATCTGCAGAAAGTATGTCCTAGAAATTGGCACAGGTTTTTTCATTTGGCATACTTATGATTAAAAGACCACTGGGAACACTTTTAAAAAAAAATCAAAAGATGTTTGGAGTGGAACTTTAAAATGTGATGCCCTGAGGCTTTTTTTCTCTTTCACTTACTTACATTGTTATGTCTCTCAGTAGCATGACATCAACTCAGTATTTCATCCTTGGATACTTCCGCTTTCAATGACCAAACTTCTGGCTCAATTAGACTTTGCATTATTGAAGCATTTCTTTTCTCAGAAAAAGCAAAATTGTTCAGAACTTTTACCCTGAGATCAACAGAAAGCACGACTTTTTGTTTGGTGCTGAGAGTCTTTAGAAAGTCCAGGTGCTTTTATGCCCTAACAAATGTGGCTTTTGCATACCAAGGCTAGGTGGAATTTTTGAATCAAAAGGTCTCACTGGCAGAAGTACAAAGCCCTCAAGCACGTGTGGCAGAAAATAGGAAGATGCAAGAGGGAGATTTAGTTTATCTTTCACCTCTAACCCTGCTGTCCAATAAAGAAGGTTCTGCCCCTGTTTATGGCTTATTATCACTTGGAGGTTTGGAATTAAGATATGCCCATTTAGAATTGGACATATCAGATATAAGAAGCTCTAAATTTCATGTTAGGAGGTGTTTCAAAATCCTCAGAAGGAACAGAAATGACCGAAAAAAAATCCCCTCAGTCAATCGTCTTTCAGAAAGGATAACTCAACATGCTTGAAAAGAAGCGATCATTATTCTCTCAACTTCGCCTTCAAGTATTTTTAACAATCTGGTTTAAAGCCTATAATCTGGACAGAGCCGTTTTCATTTGAGTGAAATACCATAATACAAACTGATGATCTGTGGCGCCGCAAATTTCAGTTTGACACTTTAGTGTGCAGCTCTACCTCCATGAGAGAAAATCTCTAACACTATCTCGTAATGGCAACTTAAAGTAATAACAGTCCAAGGCTGTAAGACATAAAAAATGGGAACTCATGGGAAGAGTACAAGTGTGTTAGAGTTTATTGATCATAGAAAAGGCACCTCAGCCTTTTGAACAGATTTCAAAAGATTATGAATTGCAATAAAAATATGATGAAAATGCAATCACTGTGATTAACATATTTTATAGTTATTAATCTTGAAATACTGTGGTTTAGTAATTTCTTAGTGGATGAATTGCAAAAAACAAAAAAAAAAACTTAAATATTTTAGTATCTGCAGCCGATTTTCGCCCATATGTATTCCCTGCAAGATCCAACGCCTCAAATTAAGGCTAAGACTTCAGAAAAAAAATGCTCAAACATGTACAGATCAGATCTGTAATGTCTTTCCTAATTTCATTCTTCAGGTTGGAATGACACAAATAAAAGATCAGATAAAACTGAAATCAGGTTCTGAGAAAAAGAAGGAGGAGAAATCAATGGACAGACTTGACACGTTTCATGAAAAGGAATGAGTGATATAGATCTTTTTGGTGCAGCGGATTGCTTTGCCACTGTGATGTTAACCTGTCCTCGAGCTCCAAGGCTCCGGGGGGTGGGAGGTTGAGCATCAACAGACCAAGCAAACTAAAGGGGTGGAGGGGGATGTAAGAGAAGAGACCTTTCAGAAGATTATATCGGATCTGAGGAGAGTCATCTATTTCTCTTCATCTGCTCTCCTCTCTCCTCTGCCGTGTGTTTCAGACGGATTCAGAGCGGGCACAAAGGCAGCTGACCTGACCTCTCTTCAATTTGCAGCCTAGAAACACATTGATTTGCTGCTTATTTGCATGCATACACCCTATCTCTTCATTCAGACCTACTCTCTTTTTTAATATAAAAGATTTCGTTATGACTAAAGAAGATTAGATAAAGGAGAAGAAATGTGATAAATCCCTTAAAAAAATTTTTTTTAAAGATCTTTACATCCTATGTTACCTTTAATATGTTTTACGTTTAAAAAAAAAAAAAAGGCTTAAATCTACTTTATAAAAGCTAGAAACATCGCACAAAACAATTTGTGATCAAATTAAATCTCACAATGACACCAGAAAGTCAGTCACTTCACAGAATTCTCACCTTGGAACGGACAAAGGTGGGATCTGGGCAGCAATAACAGTCTAAGAATAGAAAGCATCATTGTTATGTATGACAGGTAGGCACTGTGTCGAGGAAATCACCTAATGGCATTTTGAAATGAGATAATAAGTAAATTTCTACCTTTGGGTAGTTAAAGGGTAAAAAGAGAGAAAAGTGTAGTGTTCGGCTATTATTCTTAAACATAAAGGTACTGTTGAGGGTATTTTTGTTAGAAATTTTTTCATGTTTTAACCTTTTGTGAAAAATATATTTACATAATATGAATGAAGATATTTATAGAAAGGCTAAAGATTTAAAAGTAACAGGAAAGTTTGTCAAATTACGAGACAACATATTTTAATTGAGAAGCCATCTTTTAAGGACGGTTAGTTAGGCTTGTATGTGTTCAAACTGAGTAAAAATATCATCTGAGTTCCTGCTGGTGCGGCAAATCGCAAGCTTAGATTTAAATGTTGCAAACTAAACACAAGGATTTCTGACAATGTTCCTTCTAGGATCAAGACTTTTGTCTTGTTTATTTCAAAACTCCCATTCTAATACTTTCACCAAACCAATTGGTGCAGGGATTTTGTTGTTTTCCCATTTGTACATTAATTTTCTACATTTAGATCATTAAAATGAATAATATTTGGGTTATTGTGAAGCTAAAATAATAGTTTTGACGCTTTTTGATCTACTTTAGGTTTAACATTTTTTACAGTTTTTCTTAGATTTTATCTGCACTTCTTTATGTTTGGTTTTAAATTATTCTTTAGCTGTTTGCATCAGGATTGCCTGATGTGAAACAAAAATAACAAAAAGGTACATGCTTTTCTGGTGCCAGACTCATTATTATGTGTGTTTTGAGCCTGAAACTTGGCAGTCTTTCTAATATTTCTCCTGAACAGAAATGTAAATCTTTTATGTTAAGAATGCTTATGTTTAAAAAAATTCTGGCCCATTTTGATTAGGTAAAAAACGTTGTTTGAACTGAGGCTACAATTGTGTATATTTATAAAAATTACTAGTCAGAAAAGCACCACAATCCATGTTCAAAACAGATTTGTTGTGTTTTATTTTTTTAACTACTTCCAAATAAAATTTCTCTAATCATTTGTGGAAACAAAATAATAGTTAAAAAATCATAAATTAAAGTGATTATTAGTATTAGTGTGGTTGTGTTTTTCCTTCATGATAAGCCTTTAGATTTATTATGATTTTTGATCATAAAAGCAAACAATTTGGATATATATATAGATTAATATATTAATCGATAAGTACATGGATAAAGGTTTTTAATATGGGAGATCACCACACTCCCTAAATGAAATCAGAAGTATGGGTAATTTCGGAAAGCGGTTCCTGACGCATGGCTATACGCATGGGATGTTGCGCAGCGCTGAACCCCTCGCGTGCGTGCGTGGGTAAACTGGCGCACAAATTCTCCCCCGTTCAGGTGGGAGGAGCGTCTGTACCGGGACGCCACACGACGCAGGAGCAGCGGCGGCAGCAGCAGCAGAAGCATCAGCCCCGTCCAAACCCTCGAGGTCCACCTCTGCCAGGCAGACCGTCCCCACACCTGTAAGGTCACTTCCAATAGCACGCCGCGCGGAAAACGCACAACCAGACGGAGAAACAGACAAATATGATCGAAACCACTTGAGGGCAGAGCATCGGAACGACAAAGGTGAGACAGTGGGGGGGGGGGTCGTTTTTTTTCTTAAGATGACTCGGAATTAAAGTGCTTTTTTTTGCGCGTAATGGACACACTGGAGAGCAGACGGTTCAGGTGCGACAGGCATTACGCTGATTAATTAGTTCTTCTGAACGGCCCAATTTTCAGCTTTAACACTTACAATTATCTCATCTCCAAGGAATTCATTCATCAAAGGCTTTATGCAGATTTAGAAACGTGAAAAGCGTCTCTTGGGGAATTGAAAGATTGTTTCTTACAATAAAATAAACTTTAAGGATTTTTTTTCCTTTGGTCTTTTCTGTTTTTCTGTCTGACTTATTCATCTTTTTACAGGGAAAAAAACTGATAAAAAATGATGATGCATCTGATCTGGGTGGTCTTCATTCTTAGTGTGGCAGGCATGGTAAAAGGTAAGACCTTTTCTTTTATTTGTCATCCTTCCCCTGGGACATGCACTAGCACAAAGACAGGTAAAAAAAATGTGCAAAATTATTTCTCTAACAGAGGAATATTTATTCTTTTGAATGTTTTATGCGTCTTTTGATTGTTGATGCAAATAAACGCCATCTCTTCCTTCCTTTGAAGGCTGGGAATGCAGCGCAGGGTGCAGTCCAGAAAATGGGTTTTGTGAGAGGCAGGGGAAGTGCAGGTAGGTTATTAAAATTACCTCGGATTCCTGTGCAGACGGTGGCCCATATCCTGTGGGCTTTTAGCACCTGATTTCCATAAATGATTTCTGCTAAATGTGCTCCATTGAATTTACTGGCTCCCTTTTATCTGTTTGTATCTTTTTTGAGTTTCTCATAGCAGTGTATTGTTTGAACAGGAGCTTTCAGTGATTTTGTGAGGATAAATCGCTCTGTTCCAAAGCCTGCCAAGCTTGAATTGTCTCCAAAATGGATTTTCTCCATTTGGGGAGTTTAATGGTTCGACTGATCTAACTGGAGCCTGAAATATTCGCACTGTTGGAACAAGGTGGACGCTCTCTTGTAATCCCCCTACCCACGTCCTTTCAGGTGCAAACCTGGGTGGGAAGGAGAGAACTGTGACCGGTGCATTCCCTTCCCTGGATGTCTGCACGGCTCATGTGAAAAGGCATGGCAGTGTATCTGCAAAGAGGGCTGGGTGGGCAGCCTGTGTGACCAAGGTGAGTCTCATTAAGCTCCCCTGGGGCTTCTTATCTTTATCTGCCTCCGTGTCAGAGGTGAGGCAGAGGCACAGAGCTTTGGCGCCTCGCAGGTTGTCACTGAATTAATGTAAAGAACAGAGTTCAACATGGTGGGGGGGAAAAACCTTGGACGCAGTGTCTAAGAATGGCTTTAGACTGGTGTTATGTCTGTGCCATGATTTATATTTTTCTGTAAAAAACAAACAAACATAAGATGCCCTGCACTCCCGCTTAATCGTCAAGCTGGAAAACTCACTTTTTCCTTTTACCCATGAATTTGGACTAAGACTAGTTCTGGATTCAGTGTGACCCATTTATCAGTGCTGACTGCATCTCATATTCAAATGGAACATATGTGCTGGTCGCCCGTGCTTATGTTCTCTGTCTTGCTCTCAATGACAGCATGCTGCTGCAGCTTTGTGGTCTGCAGCGATGATGGAAACAAAAAGACAAGAGGAAAAAAAAAATGGGGACAGAAATGCTGGCACAGAGAGAGCTAGACGCTCAAGATCCTTTTTTTTTTTTTTTTACCTTTACAACAGATACCCGCCTGTGCTCATCCAGGCCGTGTTCCAGCAACGCCACCTGCGTAGAGACGGGAGAGGGAGGATACATGTGTATCTGTCCTCAAGGCTTTGCTGGAAAAGACTGCCATTTGAAGAAGCAACTCTGCCTGGAGAATGGGTAATTCTTTTTTTATATTGTTGCACAAACTTGAATTCTGTTTGATGTTTGTCTTCCACATGCACAGAGCAAAGAATTTCTATTGTTTAAGTTGTAAAAAAAAACAAATAAATGTGATGTTTCATTTTTTAAAATACAAAAAACATTTCAGTTTTTCTGTTGACTTGCATGCACTCTCAAAAATAGCCGAGAACTGTTAAAAAATGTTCACGCCTGCAAGAAAATGTACCTTTTATTGCCACACATTTTTCCATCCCCCTTCTTCTTCTTTTTCTGATCTTAATCAGCTTCTTTAATCGCTGAGATTTGTGTGAACTTTTATAATCATAAAAATGTCAGTATGTTAGAATTTAAGAACCACAATGCCTCAAATGCCTACTATTGCATTTAAATTACTGTCTTTAACCAAATTCATGTCAGATTTAGGCTCATTTGTGCAGCAGTCTGCCGGTGACCGTAGCAGTAATTTAAGATGAATATAGATAAAAGCCACTTGACAGACTTGATCTGCTATGTGGTTTACACAGGATTGCTGGTTTTACTCAGTAAATAGCTGTAGTTGCAGGTCCAGAAAATCAATTCCAAACACCAGAATCATAGACGTGCTCAACATAAATTCTTTGTTTCTGTGAAATATTTCTACAGAAAGGTTTATTACTTTACTTAAGAACATTTAAACTGCAAAAAGAAACCTCAACAGACTGAAGGTGAAAGATGACTGAGTTTTTGATATCACTCTGAAGAGGATTTGGCACTTTTAAATCAGGAAAAGATACACAAGTAGGAGCTGAATTGGCTTTTTAAAATGAATGTCAAACCATTGAAATAAAAGCAAACGTTTTGTTTTCTTTTTGTTATTTCTCAAATGATTCTTGGAGAATCAGACATGTTTTCTAGGGAAACAAATGAAAAACTGAAACTATGTGGAGGTGTTTAAACAAATCTAGTTGAAATAATTGTTTACAAACTGAAACCAACCCAGACTTTTTTTTTCTTCACCCTTTCCTGAAAGCTTAATGACATGCCTGAATTACAGATGGAGCAGCTCTCAGGAGGAGTCCTCCACCTGACCATCAGCATATAAAAAGTCCCTGCGGGTACAGTTAACTGACATGAACCAGCAAACTCTGAACCCCCCTCCGTGGCTGCAATTTCTGATAGTTTTATTATGCTGCGCCTTATATCCACCACCAGCCCACTGAAACGGTTATTGTTGGTGAATTATCAGCTGTCCTCTCACACAATAAGTGTCCACATTTCACATACCGCTGGTACCCGGTGTCTGCACGCACCATAAATCAGCTCCTCTGAAGCAAAGGTGTCTGAAAACTGCGTTGGTAGTGGAAACGAGGGGTGTTGCTTCTGAACTACTCTGAAGAGGAGTCAGGAGCGAGTGCAATCAGGTGCTGCCTGAGTTGTTGATTAGGATCTGTCTGTGTGCACACTGGTGAAGCATGGTTGTACTGATCAGATTTAGAATGACTTCTTGTTGAGGGTTATTAGTCAAGCTGTTTATTTGTGTGGGCATGAAGAACTGAAGGAATACATTTGAATAATAAGCCAGATTATCCTGGATGTAAATTAATTTAATCTTTTTTTGGGTTTGAGTGACTCTGCACCTTATCTTTAAGCATCCCCCTACTTTGGATGTTGTAATTATTTTCTAATTCTGCTCAGTAGAACTACACTGATTTAAGCCCTCAAGATGTTAAAGCAAAAAAAAAGCATGCGGGTCAAGGATGCTTGAGGCCTCCATTTATAAAACTCCATGTGGGTTTCTGTGTTTTCCGATACTTTCAAATTGGAAAATGTGTGATCTCAAGAAAACACTCACAATTACAATAGTTTTTTTCACCACCTTGAATGCAATAATATGTAAGTGCTAGGACCAAGCCCCTACAGTCCATTCCCAAAATTTACTCAAGCCATTAAGAACCACAGGTTGCAGTTCCTAAAGATACCACTGGAGGCAGATGTCAGAGGGAAACAATTTCTTTTTGACTTTAAGTCAGATTGCATGAGAGTACCACAGCAAAAAAAAAAAAAAAATCAAGAGAGAAAAAATTACGAGATTTGAAGTAGTCTAGAGACAGAACTTGTAAATTTACAACTTCCTATGTTGTAAATTTAAGATTTTTTTCATTTAAATATGTGTTTTAAAGTCATAGGTACGACATTCAAAATCATAAATGTACATTTTTAAAACACAATTTATGAGGACAAAGTAATAAATCTAGTCTGACTGTTAAAATCGTAAAGTTACGACTTTTTTGTAACTTTGTTACGTTAAAGTAACAAATGTAACAACAAATGTTGTTATGTTAAAGTCATAATTCAAAAAAAAAAGTTTGTTTGTAAACTGGCCCTAATACTCTGTTGAAACATTGGTCTGTACTCCAAAAATCAACACATTTATTGGCATCTAAAGCATCTAATAATGATTAATTTATTTATTAGCGCTTAAATTTGAATATTTCTTTTTCTTTTTTAAGCAGACAGGGGACCCAACAAATCTTAGTATTTTACTTTATCATTTGCCATTTTTGCAGAGTTGTTAAGTTCAATTCAATTTTATTTATATAGCCCAAATTCACAACAACAGTCTTCTCAATGGGCTTTGTACCAGTAATTGTAAGGTAAACATACAATCAAAAAAGGATCATAAATGCATAGAATTCAATAGGATAATACTAAACTTTAACTAAACAGACTAAACTGAACTGGCATCCCTGCCCTTAGACCCTCCTTCGTGGTAAGGGAAAAACTCCTAAAAAAAAAACGGATTCCGGAAGAAGCCTCAATCCAAATCCAAAACTATTTCATACTTATCCTTCAAAATGCCTGAAATCTGTAGAAAATTGTTGAAGTTTGAGTTAGTTTCGTTCATTTATAAACAGCCAAGTCATAATCAAAATGGGTTTAAAGGAAAAAGAGAATTCTATCAAATCAAAACAAAGATTTTGTCTTGTTTCAATAACTGAGGGGAAATGGTTGCATTCACTTTTACATTTTCAAACCTTTTTTTTTTCCCCTTGCAGCTCCCCTTGTCAGAATGGAGGCACATGTGTGGACGCTAGTGGCTCAGCCGCATCCCCTTTCTGTTCCTGTCCCTCTGGGTTTTCCGGAGACTTCTGTGAGATCGGTGTTGACAGCTGCCAGCCTAACCCCTGCCTCAACTATGGCAATTGTACAAACCACGGCCTCACGTTCACGTGTGTCTGTCCACCGGGCTTCTCGGGTTTCACCTGCAACGACAGCACCAGCAGCTCCTCCTGTGCTGGCAGGCCCTGTTCCAACAGCGGGACATGTGTCCGTCAGCTTGATGGAACGTTCCAGTGTGTCTGCCAGAAAGGGTTTGCGGGTCCAACTTGTTCTCTGCGTCACAGACCAAAGAGCAGAAACAAACTGCTTGGTGCTAGACCGGTGGAGCACCACATGCTCGCCCTAGCCCCCCAACACTACTCTCTGCCCGCCCACGCCTTTCACAAGCTGCTTAAACCTCCCGATAGAGACCTGCTGAAGATCACCCTGAAGGAGACTGTCCACTCCTCTGGCGTTCTTGTCACTCACGGTCAGCTCATCTGCTTCGGCATGCTGGCCTTGCTCACCTGCCTGGTTATTCTAGGCACGACGGGAATAGTTTTATTTGGCCGCTGCGAGACGTGGCTGGCCAATGCCAAGTACAGCCAGCTTGTTCGACAGCAACGGGAACACCTGCTGAGAGAAGTCGGAAGCCCGAGCCAAGAAGAGCCGGAGCACTCGGTAAACATCATCCTGCCAGAGAAGATTAGACTCTCCAGCTTTGGGAGACACTACACCTCAATCTGATTTAAACTTCCACTCCGAAAATCTCAGAATAAAAGTTCCCCCATTCCAACAGAGGGAGACCCTGAAAACAGACAATCACTGATTCTGCATATAATATTTCAGTGACTTGGTTACAAATAATCATTAAAAATGTACAGAAGCTGAAACGATCTCATTGCCTGACATTTTCTTAAGTGATCAACTCTCCTGGTGTTTGAAAGCCCAACGAATGGATTGTGAAACGGCTTCTCTCTATTGATGAAATGTGATTTGAGCTACAAGAAGTCAATTGATGGAAAAATCAAACTAAGAACCTGTTTATCAGTTGATAAACTGTCAGCTGTGGACAATCTCGTGCAATTTCTTACTGTGTAAATGTGTATGATCGTGCAGCCTGCATTAGAGACCGAGGAGGACCCCAGCTGACCCACAAACCAAGATTTTAAATACTGATATAATGGTTACAATATTATTGCTCCAACTTGCATTGTACATGTTACATTTACTAAATGTTACTACATATTTGTTAAATGTTATACATTTGATATATATTTACTGAATTCTTCTAATTCCTGCACAGAAGTGAATCATTTTTAGATGTTTATTTTCATATTGTTACTGTGTTTTGTCCTCGTATTTTTACATTGAACGATGAGTTGAGTTTGACATAAAGGTGACTTGTTGAGGGGCTGGAATTTGTTTGGTTGTGTAGCACATTTATCCCAGACGGATAAGCACAAATACATTGGAACAAATCCACTTTAAAAGAAATAAGCTTTCTAAAGAAAAAGATTCTCAGTTTCCATATTGAATTTTAAAGGCTCTCAGTCTCGCACTTTTTCTGTTGAGGTAAAGAATGTTTTATAAGAGATAATCTGCTGAAATGTTTCTGCTAAATTAATAGTGATTGCCTCTCATTGAAGCTGCTGATTGTTAATTGTGTTGTATAAAAAGGTGTGACTTTGACACTTCCCACAAAGATGATGCAGATCAGTCTAAATGGGCATCCGCCATAAAAACAGGGAGCGTTTCAAGTTTTATTAGAACATCAGGTACTCTGTGAGACCCATCAATGCGTTTATCTCCACATCTCGACTGCTAAAAGTTATGTTTTCTGAAACTTTAGGAACCTTAAATGAGTTCTGTCTACAAGATGTGCTTTTAATTTTTGTTCTGCATGAAGAAAAAACTTTTTTCATTGAAAACATAAAAACTATAGTTTTGACTATTTATTTCCATTAACTAGTTGTACTAATTGGCTGGTAAACACTCATGTACATTAATACCGGTAGTTGTGATCATATAATTGTTTTGAATGAGTTTGGCATTTCTATGGCTTTTGTTTTTAATGTTTAAATATTTCATTTTTGCGCTCACACTTTTTTCTTTTTTTCTTTTGCTGCTTTGAAAAAACTCCATGAAATACCTACCTGCCAAAAAATTAGCTAAATCACATGTATGTGTGAACACATTAGAGCATTTAATGTTATCTTGAGACTTCTGTTCAGTGTGTGCGGTTTTACAGCCCAAACTGAACTCAATGCACCGCCAACTGCCTGTTGTTGGAGCAAAAATCTGCTTTCCTCATTTTTTGTTCGATTTGTTGGTTATTATCAGTAGAATGATAACATGAACCTACTGTGCACATCCTCATTCAAGAAAAATGCAACAAAATGTAGCTCTTTATCGCCACCTTGTGGTTCAGCTTATTAACAGGGATAAACGGCAAAAATGCAGCTCAGTCCTGTTGATTCATGCTGATTTATGTAGATTTATAGCATTTAAATTGTGCTTGCCAGGTGATCTTAATTCATTTTGAAAATGTTAAAATTAAAAAAAATAATCATACATTAAGTAGAATTAGATAATAGCAACAACAAAAAAATACATTTAAATGTAAGACACATGAAAAAAAATATGGTGACTGTAAATACAGCTTAAGATATTATATATATATATATATATTTATATTTCAAATCAAAACAAAGATTTTGTCTTGTTTCATGCATTTTTTTAATGTGCCCAAATCCAAAACAAGAGTCTCACATAGATTTATGTTTGTAGTATTATCAAAAAATACAACAAAAGTATTTTATAAAACAGATGTAGAGAGAATGCAAAAAGATTAAACAAAAGACAAAATATTTCCGTTATTATTTGTGCATTTAATAGATTCACTGCTCTCAGATTGGTCTATTTAAAGATGCTTTTTTTAATCTATTCTCTGCCTAGTTTATTACTAAGTTTGAATCTTCTTCCTGATTGGTCAGTTTATAAACTGTGCTGTGATTGATGAGTGTAGTGCTGATTTTTCACGATATTCTGTTTTGATAGGCAACTTGTTGAGTCTTCAGTGTGAATATGATCTCCAAACAAACAGTTTTAGTAATCTGCACTCTGATTGGTCAGTTTAAAAGTCTTCTTTTCCCCCTTAACCCTTGTGCTATATTAGATGACCCCACCCTTACTTTGACGTGTTATTCCTACCATGACAAAGGTGGATAAAGGTGGAAAGATTTCATGTAATCCATGGACACCAGTGAGGTTAACAAATCATTGAAGAAAAAAGGTTCAGAGCACTGTCTGGTGGGTCTAGATGACCCAACTCCCAACGTTAAAGTGCCTAGGATAGCACAAGGGTTAAAGCAATTTTTGCGTGGTCAGTTCAAAGTTTCATTCAGATTTGTCAGTTTAACTTTTCACTTTGGGTTCTTCTTGCTCAATTTAAAGTTCCTCTAGAGTTTTTCTAGTGGTTAGTTAAAACCTCTTGGTGGTCAATTTAAATGTTATCCTTAATTGGTCAGTGTAGAACTCAGTTTGGGCAATTATCCCCCATTTGGTCCATCTAAATCTCCTTTCTCATTTGTCAGTTTAAGGCCGCAGTTTTATAGGTCAGTCCAAACACACTTTCTCATTGTTTATTGGTCGATTTACAGCTTCTTTTTCTTTGGCGAATTTAAAGTTGACACACACCTCACCTTTGTAGGCTATTGAGTTCTTTCCTTAAAACTGTGTTGAAATGAAAGGCAAGAAAAGTTAAAGTAGATTAATTACCATAAAACTAATCCCCAATTATATTTTTTAAAATGTTGTTTTTGTGGGGAGACAATGCGAAAACGAGTTTTTTTTTTAATTCTTTACTTAAATATTAAAATCCCCCCAAAAGGTTTGTTCTTTGTGAATAAAATGACATTAAACATAATTAAGACAACATCATCATAAATAATAACAATAATACTTCTATTTGAAGTGATACAAAAGCCCCAAATCAAACTTTCTTTCATCAAAATGTGACTCAAGAGGAGGCAACAATGATGATTCATTTGTGAATAATATTTTTTTTTAAATCAGAAACCAAGTTAGGAAATATTGTTAAGTAGGGAGAATTATGCCCTGAGGTGTCCCAAAAAAAAGGGAGGGTAAAGGTGGCTGATTCTGGGGCCTTAGACTGAGGAGGGGGCCGCAGAGGCCCCCAACAATGATAAAATGATCAAAAAGAAAAAAATAATTTTGGTCAATAAACAATATGTAATTACAAGTATTTCATTTCCAATGTCATGTTTAACCCTTGTGCTATCTTAGATGACCCCACCCTTGCATTGACATGTTCTCTCTACCATGACAAAGGGGGAAAAGGTGGAAAGATTTCATGTAATCCATGGACACCAGTGAAGATCACAAATCATTGAAGAAAAAAGATTCAGAGCACTGTCTTGTGGGTCTAGATGACCCAACTCCCAATGTTAAAGTGCCTAGGATAGCACAAGGGTTGCACATGTATCAATCTGTTCTTATGCAATACTAGTTCCCATCCCCTCTGTCAAAATTATTTTTCTGACAATTCTGAACCAAGTTTAGTGCACCAGCATCAGCAGAAACAGCAGCTGCAGTATCAGTCTGTCAGCCTCCAGTTTTTTTTTAAATCTCTACTGATTATATTATTTTTTATGAAAATGTTTATTTCCTATTTAAGAATAAGTTTTGCAAAGATAACAATGATAGTGAAAAATACAACCATAACATATAACTGTATGTAAAACAGCATCCAGAAAATTAGCCGTTGTGTCAGGAGCCCTGTAAAAATGATCTTCATGAGGCCCAAAATAGCATTGGCCCTGACTATGTCCAATTAATAAACTAAATGAAAGCTCATCCAGCAAATAGAAGATGATTGAGCGTCAAAATGACTGAAGATGATAGATAAGTTTGACTGGAAAGGGGAAGCTTGGTAGACTGTAAAAAAAGATCCTTAATTGTTGAAAAGTTAAACTTCTGCAATAAAGCACAAAAACCTTTCACACTTGCAGCACCACTGCTAAACATTCTTTCCTTTGATTTTAAAGTCTGCTACAGACTTTTTTTACAGTAGTCATCTATTTGGTTTCCTAATCTTTTACTTAAGCATTGGATTTGCTTCATTTGGGGCTTCTTCTTAACAGCATCCAAAAAAAACTCATCTTGGACTTTAGTGAAAAAAATGTGTTCTTATTTGAGACTTTGGTTCTGAAAAGCTCCATGCAGTGACAGCTTTTGTCCACATGATGTCATTGACTTAAAGGTAAAAGTGAGAGCAAAGAATGGGCGCATGTTCAATAATTGGATTTTGATTTAAGTATTTAATGTTTCTAAATGAGACTCGCTAAATGTTTTCTCAAAAAAGCAGGGCTGCAATCTTTACCAATAAATACTTTTTTACTTTTCTCATTTGTTTAGTGTTGAAAATTACTATAAACTTCTTGTAAACGATTTTTATAGAGATTTTGATTTTGGTATCTGACATTGCAGTTTCTGCTTGTTGTTTACATTTTTGAAGCCTATTTTCACTGTGTCTGGGCTCAGAAGAGCTTTTCTGATAAATTTGAAAAGATTGTTTGGGGTATGATTAAGTTTTAACATGTTACTTTCATGGTTTCACCTAAATCTTTTTTTTTTTCTGCATGTGAGTACAGAGGCCCCCAGCTTCCCAAAACCAGGCCTACATTTTTGGAGTTATGACCCTGGGGAGAAAGGGGCCCTCACCTTAAAGCTGACCGGAGGGAAACAAAAAATAATAAAAGAAAAAAAAAAAGAAAAACACCTCGACAGACCCCCTTCTGCCCCCCTGAAGTCATAAAACAAAACAGAACAGCAAAAGTTAAATCGCCCTCCCCACAGCCTGAGACCCTTAACCCTTTGTTCCTATCTGCCTCTCTACAGACAGATGAATCTTAACATCCGTGGAAAATTGCACATGGAAAGAATCCAGATCCCAAAAATTCCAGTTGGAGTTTCTATTCAGGGGTGCATATTGGGGCAAGTTATATTTCATTCCGGCAGGTACCCCTCTGTCAGCTGTCAGCTCTACATAAATACTCAGTGTTTCTGTTTAAACATGTTCCAGATGAGCAGTAAAGTCAGGTCACTGGGAAACCCTTAAAGTAAGACTAGTAACATTTTCTTTAATAGCACTGGACTTTCTCCACCGTTACTTTGGAATCAGATGCTTTCAACTTCCTGCGAAGACACGACAGCTATAAACCATGGCAACTCAATGAATGGATTTTTTTTCCGTCCAAATAGAGACATTAAAGATCGTTGAGTTTTGTGAAGCATAAAACTGTCTCCTGTGTGATCAAGAGATGCTGAGATCCTAAATTTGAAAAAGAAAAAAAAGCTCACTTTTGATTCCACGTGCCCCCCCCCCCCCCCCCCCAATAATTGATTAATTACAAACACCGGGACATAAACCAGAGAGCAATTACTCGTTCAAATAAACAGTTGTAGCCCTGAGAGTTAAATTTGGATTTCTGAGCCATGGCTTGTCTTGGATGTAAAATGTGGGATGGGAATGAAAGCTTGATAGCACAGGTGCTGAGAAAACTATAAGCTTTATGGCTGAGATAAAGAGCCAGAATGGGATCCATTTTGGACCACGTTGTTCATCATAAACACCGACCAGGCACATCTTTAACTGCAAAGCTAAAACAAGCAGGCATCGTGATAATAATGAAGACCAAGCACATTTCTTCTCTTTGGAACCCACAAATGACCTTTTTTACGGGGTCAGAGGAACAACAATGGGCTCGATTGTGCATTGGTTTTGTCTTCCTAAAAAACTCTTAGAGGTTCTGACTACATTTCATAGATTTGGATCGGCCTCCAGACTTGTCAGTCAAAGCTCAAGCTGTGAAGAAAAAGAGGACAAAAATGGACTGAAAGCTCCTGACAAGATGCTGCTCCGTGTGGAGGTTTGCGTCTGGATCTGGTTTCCTGAGTCATCTGGGTCCTACGCGTTGCCTCCTGTTGGGTCTAAATTGTGTGGCAATCTGAAGCGGATGAAAAGAAAATCGTCTTCATTCTGAGGAAAGATGAATAAAATCCCTTTCCAGGAAAGACAGATACATTAAAAAAACATTTTCTGAGTCTTTGTTTTCAGGCCTCAGGATGCAGCAAAATAAAGCATCAAGTCGGTGCTTAAAAGCAACATCTCATCCTTTAAATTCTTCTCCAGGCAAAGAGGTTTTGGCTATCAAAACACATATGTCCAAACAGAGGGATATATCACTCAATTTACAGAATGGAGTAGGATTATGCTTACTTTATTGCTAAAGTTTAACAGTTCGAGAGAAAATGGGGGCAGCAAGATGTTTTAACTAAAGCAAATATAAATAAGGTGTTCCTTTTTGCAAACATTTTGGGTAAATTATCTAATTTTTTTTTTTTGGTATTGTTCTAGGCTCTAAATATTTTCCTTTGAAGGAAACAAATTTAGAAAAGCCTCTTACGGAGCTTTTAATTTGAAAGAACAGAGGCCTTCGGGACAAGTGGAATACATTTTATTTCATAAAAAATATAGATATATATTCATAATCTGTACAAAAGCGCCATGCAAGGCGGAGAGAAGCAGCTTCACTCTGATCTTCAGTATGATAAACATCAGTGTCGGCTCTGTGGATCTGACTCCATTTAAGAGGCGAACTTCACAACAATACTGACCAGCAAAGTGATGCGCACGTCTCAAGGTCCTGGCGGGTTATAAGCGCACTGACACAGAGGAGGGTTAAGACAAAATGACAAAGTAAAAGTTTGTCACAACAAAATGCAGAAAAGAACATTTTTATGATTTTATGGCATGTTCAACAAATCACTTCTTTAAAAAAAAGCAAAAATAAATACGCTAAACGGATTCCTAAATGTGGAATTTTGCAGCATCTTTGTTTCTGTCAGCAGCTCTAAAAAGCGTGAAGTAATCTACATATTGATCACTAAATTATTGGACTTCTCCATCCCCTTTCTGTATTGGTCTAGCCAGTCTCTGAGCTCTGAGATCCGGTACCCTTCAGGACCCCTACCACCTTGATAAACGACCTTTCCCTCCTGCAGAATGTAAAGTCTGTCGAAAAAGGCTCCGTACGCAGCGTTGGAGGAGTTTTCCATGCTGTCCACTACCACCAGGCAGCCGGGCACCTCCAGGTGCATCAGCTGCGCTGCGTTCAGCCGGTCCTCCAGACGCCGGTGCTTGGGGATCTGGTAGGGCGCGTCGGTGCTCATCCAGCCGTCGGAAGGATGCGCTTCCTCGATGTACACAACTAAAGAGTCTGCGATGTCTGCGTTCTGCTGCACCACACCTTGGAAAGCCTTCAGACGCGCCATAAACGGCGGTCAGGTGCAGCTGCCAAAGTTGAGGATGAGCGGTCTCTTGTCCTTGGCGTAGTCCAGGATCCGGCTGCATCTCTGGTCCTCCAGATGGACCACTTCGGTGTTGGGCGCTCCGCGTCCCAGATGCGCCGCTTTCAGGAAGTCCAGCTTGTGTCCGTGCCAGACGGCTTTGAGCGACTCCACGCTGAACAGGCGGTTGGAGTCGGAGATGCACAGAGGAGGATCAGTGGCATCGCCTCCCTGCTCCTTCATCCTCAGGAAAACCCTTTTCCTGATGCAGGAAAAGTCAAGCAGCCAAAACACAACAGCTGCCAGCAGAAAACGCGGCAGCAGCAGCAGACAAACTATTGCATTTTTCAGAGCTTTCATGGTGTTCATCATGTCTTGTTGTTACAGCCTGGATGAGCTTGCTGCGCCACGATCTCGTGGGTTGAAGTTGGGTTACTTGCAATTTCCTCTGGTTTTATAGCGCCAGCAGATTTGAATGAAAAACAGCCCGCCTCCAAACTGGGACTGAGGCCTCACATGGTGGGGATTACCTTCATGCATCTCAACAGTTAAAGGCAGGAGTGGATCAGTTTGGGGCTCTTCTTCTTTTGCAACATCCAGCTAGGGATGCCAAGGAAAATGGTGTAGGCACATACAGGATGGAACATTCCTCCAAAAACCTTATGGCAACATCTTCAGAAACAATCATGAATGTGCATAAATATGCATAAAAAGGTCTCCATAAATGCAAACTAACTCACATTTTCTTCATAAATAAGGACTTGAGGATATGAAATTCAAATTGTTTCAAGTAAGCCTTTTAAATTGAATATGAATAAACTATATTCTCATGGTGCTTCATAGCATCAAAAATGCTTTGTACCATAAAAACATACAGGAAATATAGAAAGGTTTACAAATGTCGTAGGAAAAATCAACATAAATGAGGCATACAGAAATAAATTACATGAGAAATAATAAAAGCGGTAAATAAATTGAAATACCACAATTTAACTGAATATTTAAAGACCAAAAAAATGATTTTTTTGATGTTTTTAAAATGCCCTTGGATTATTTTGCTTATGAAGGAGGACATATATAAAGAAAATTAAGATTAAAATTGTATTTCTGAGTATTTCTTTATTCAAATCATGGAGCAGATGAAAAAAATGCTGTTTAAAAACAATAAAGTAGAAGCTATACAGTCGGCCAATATAGCAGGCAGGGGCGTGCACAGGATTCTAAAGGGGCAGGGGCTCAAAGTCGGAAAAGGACAGCAAAAACACATTTTTTTTGTCCTTTACACAATACTGAAATTGAATACAATTTTAAAAATAAAAGTAGTAGTACCAATATAGTACTATTAGATAAGTATTCAGCCATGGGACCTGTGTAGGTGAAAGTGATACAATTGTCATTTTCTATGTAAACAAACACTTTTTAATATGAGGCAAAAAGGGCAGGTGGTCCGGCACCCCAAGGCTCCGATGTGTACACATAGGGGCCTTGGGGTGCTGGAGCACCTTTCTACATCAAACTGGCATCTGGCTAGGCTGGATTGCCATTTTTGTTGCATCTGTAATATTACGTTGGAGTCGTGAGGGGCTGTAAGCTAGCAAGAGGAAGTGTAACAAAGGGATGATGGGAAGTCAGGGCAGGCTTACCCTGCGCTAACGGTCCCACCCACAACTTAGAGACGAATAAACTCCTGCCGCTTTGCAGAAAATATGTCCAAGAAAATAATTTTTATATTTATTTATTTTTGGGTTAAAAACTGCATAATCCAAAATAAAAAGACCACTGGGAATGCTTTTAAAATAGACCAAAAGACGATCGGCGTTGGACTTTACAGGTCTTTTCGAAGAAGTTTGGATGAAAAAAAAGGTCAGATGCTACAGCAGGTCTGGATTGTTGAGTTTACACTGTGACCGTGGCACACACAGTAGGAGTTATTTACCCAAAGCAGTCAACCCAGTCACTATTTATTTCTATTTCAGTGATTCCTTAAGACTGATTCCACAAATATTTTGGTACTTTATGGAAGACACCATATAGCTCCAACTCAGCCCACAAAGCCAACAATCTGCAGATATTTCACTTGTTTTTGTGTGGTCTGATAACTCCCAGATTTACATTCTGTAAAAAGGGGCCCAGATCTTGTAAAATGTGTTCAGGTTGATTTCTGAATGCTCATAAAACTTGTATGTGAAAAAAACAAGGAAAAAGGTGCTCCTGGTGGCTTGTAAGTTTAAGCAGAGCTGCCCTTCTTGTAACCTCACACTTCTCCAAACACATTTTATAGAAAGTTCCAAAACAAATGTTACATCTGCTTCCTTGAAACCCTTTGCCAAGTTACGCAATTAGTTTAAAAGTACCCATAAACCTCGGCTTTTGACACCACAAGACTAAATGTTCTGCAGCACAAGTTGTTGCTGTTTGTCCTTCAAACTGACATTATCTGCTTCAGAAAAAGGTAATTTTGACTGACTTTAAAAAGTCACAAAATTTAAAAACAGGCTATAAGAGCAGATTTTCCATATTCATTATTCAAACTTATCCTTAGAAAAATTGAAAGAAGAAGCTCTGTCATTTTGAAGGACTGTATTTCACGGTAATAATTTGACAGAAAGAATAACTTTTTTTTGTCTCTCTTTAGCAAAAAATAAAGGTCAAAAACAAAGTTCGAAAACAGAGAAAACCAAATACATTTCACCTGAAAAAGTATCTAAAACATCAGTAATGTTAACTTGAGAAAGTAAGTCAGCATTTTCTATAACTTTTTGTCATTTGCAAACATAGTCTTATCTCAGTATACCCAGATCTGATCAACATATATACAAAAACTGCGTGATAAAAAAAGGAACTAGTTTTGGGCAGTATGTTGACACTTTGTACATACTATATATAATCCAAGTAGATGGTCAAATCACCCAATTGTTTTTAAATACTTGGGCCAATTTGAAGCCATTTTTTCACCTCTATGGCTGTCCCTTTTAACAAACCCATAATATTAAGAAACAGGGGTGATTTTTAAGTTAATGTTTTTATATTACTGTTATATGGAAAGTGCTTCATAAATAAAGCTTGATTGGATCATTCAAGTGTTCATTCCCACGTGTGCTAAAAATTTACCCCCCTGTTTTGGCATTAAAATACTCTCAGAACTGAAGAAGAAAAAATAATTTTAAATGATTTAAATTATCGTTTTACGTCCACTTAAATAGGGGCTAATCTGATTATAGCAGAAGTCACTTGTGGTTATCTGGTGAAATGACCTGGTTACTTTTGCAAGTCTTGCTTCTCGGAATGAAACAAGGCAGCCGATTAAGCAAGATATACTACTTAATTCATGATTAGATGCTAAAACTATTAATGTTGTGTTTCCTCGGAGCAGGATCTTCACTGAACTGCTGCTGCTCTGTCCTCCCTGCCTGTTAATCTGCCTCAGTTTAGTTCATACGTGCGCCTCGCCGAAAGGTATATTTGTCCTGACATCGAACCCAGACTGTCCCCGGGAAATCTTACTGAGAAACACTCATGTAGACGTGACACCATTACCACAGCAACAGATTAATGGAAAGCAGTGCATGTCTAAAAGGGGCTGTTGACCTAAGAAACACTTGACCCTGTTTAAGGATACCCAGTCTGAGGTGTGCATGGGACTATAACATTCTAATCACATAAACACCCTCACTTCCAATATTGGATTACACGTTTGTTTGGTTCCTGTGCCAGATGTTGCATAATCAATGTGTGTAAGCTGAAAGTTCAAGCTTAAACTGGCTGACTCTAGTCAGATACAGTCAAAGCATCTGCTTGGAGCAAAGTGTGAGGATGAAAGAGTCCCCAAGGCACTACTTCATTTTTAATGGGATGTTTTGATGCTGAAATACGATTATTTCTTGAACTATTTGGATTTTTAATGTGTGTATTCCCTCTAAATCTACAGTAGATGTGCAGCCATCCATGCATTTTCTGAAGCTGCTATATTCCTTTCAGGGTCATGGGTTGCTGGAGCCTATCCCAGCTACTGTTGGACAAAAGTGAGGTATCTCAGTAGATGTTCTCTATAAAAATCAACTCAGTGACCTTGTGGTAGAGTGTCTGCCCTGAGACTAGAAGGTGCAAGCTTTTTCAAATTTCTTTTTTTGTCTGTTTCTGATTCATTCAAATTGAATAAAGAATCACTCGTAAATGCAATTTTCTTTGAAATTTTCTTTGTATTAATGTCCTCCATTATACTAAAAAATGCCACAGCAACATGTTAAAAACACCAACAATACATTTTTAATCTTTTTTTTTTTCATTTAAAGACAAATCTGTGTACTCTGCTTACCTGGTATTTCATTTAAAATCTGTACTTGTTATGTTTGGACAATTACAGAAACTAGTAAAAGAACAACATTTTTAGCATTATCTCCCTAAAAAATCCCCCCAAAAAAACGTAAAAATGACAGAAATTAGCTAAAATGTTAGACTTTTAAATCATTAATTGGACATGTTTCTGAACACACTTCTAAGCAGGAATTCTCAACACTGATTGTTCATGTTTCTGGGCTCCTCTGTTAATCAACATCTGTGCAAACTAATACTCATTCACTGATCTGTTATGGTTATTACTCAAAAGCTTCCCGACTCCACATAATGCACATGGTGTATTGGTCAAGCCCCAAGCTCCTTCATATTTGACTGCAGGGTGTCCACAAACCAGACAAGAAAAGGGGATTTCTTCTGTCTCTAAATCGCGGTTGTGGAAATAACTCAAGACTCAGACAGCAGATGGTGGATCAAACAAGGTGAGGCCGCTTTGCTTCACAGGCTCGCTGTAACTACCCAGCTCTACTCAATCCAAAGCAATTGAGAGAAATTTTAACATAAAATAGGGTTTGACAAACAACCAAAGGATAATAGACTAAAAGTAGGCAAAAGGTCACGCATTTAGGTAAAAGTGCAAGGGACACAGACTGGAAAGCTAGTCACAAAAAACACAGACAAGTCCACAGAGAACAACACATACGTATACACAAAGTGGGTGATGACTGATTACATCCAGGTGTTGCTACCAAAAGCAGTACAGCGGGTAAAACTCAGAACACGTGTAAAGCGAAGAGAGGCGCAGAGAATTTAGAGAAATGGAAAAAAAATGTATGTATATATGTATATAAATATATATATAAATATATATATAGAGAGAAAAGACGGCAAAAAAGGGCCTGTTTCTTACACTTGATGACTAAATGTTTATAACTTTTGTTGTTCTGGGTGAAACTATGAATACAAAAATATATATAATAACATGGTAAATACATTAGGTGCCCTGGTAGAGAAGAAAGGCCTCCGGCTTTCTTTCCCCGGCATCTGTTCATCTGACATCAGTGTCGATGGGGTCCAGCTGAGCACAGTTAGGATAAGCTGTCGAGAACACGTTTGACAAGATTTGCTGGTCTGATGCTATGTTGATTAGAAAACAATCTCAGGTGGAAGCTTTTGTGCTGTAATGTAGATATCTGAACAGGGAGAATGACTTTACTGATATGCCCAAACTGGAGCTGAAGATCAGCAGACAGAGATTCAAACTCACAACAGCACGCAGAACAGTTTCTAAAATTATTCTGAATGAGAGGCGCAAGGTTTAAAGATTTAACATTATTGTGTGGTGGGTGTCGCTCATGAAGCAGACCCTTACGCACAGACCCTGGAACTAAGACAGCAAGAACATTACAACAGAAAAAACAAAAAATCAGTAGAACGTAAAAACGATATTTCTAACATTTTTTACAGAAGTTTCTAGAGGTATTTTTAAAAAAAACTATATATATATTAAAAGAGGCTGTACGGTGGTGCAGTGGTTTGCGCTCTTGCCTCTCAGCAAGAAAGCCCTGATTGAATTCCCAGCTGTTTGGAGCTTGTATGTCCCCCTCGTGCTTGTGTGGGTTCTTGCACACCTTCTTACACATAGGTATATTAAGGACTCTAAATTGTCCCTAGGTGTGAATGGGTGTGAGATTATGGCCCTGTGACAGACTGGCAACCTGTCCAGGGTGTACCCAGCCTTTGCCCCCCCAGAGGCCGGGTTAGGCCCCAGCAGCCCTGTGACCCCGTAAGGATTAAAACAGATTCTGAAAATGGATGGATATCTAAAGATGCTGACATGGTTAGTTGTATAAAGAGGTAAAATAAAAAAAAAAATAAAAAAAGTATTACTATCTATTTTATATATATATATATATATATATATATATATATATATATATATATATATATATATATATATATATATATATATATATATATATATAATTAATTTAAAATTTGTATTTAATTTTTAATTCTATATGATTGAAGTCTTAAAAAAAAAGTATAAGTATAAGTAGGAAAAAAAGAATTTGTCTACACGTATATGAATAAAATGAGCCTAAAGTACAACTTTGTATAAATGTTAAACAGAGCATTTGACAAATAAATTTCAGCTTATTTCTTATAACCATTTATAAAATAAAGAAGTATTGCAATTGCAACTGCAACTCCTAACACACTGGAAAGGGGTAGAAAGCGGCTTAGGCAAAACTATGGTGGCCCTGAAGTGCTAATCACACTAACACATCACTAAAACGCAAAAACATATAAAAGATCACAACAATTAAAAAAGCAAAACAATAACAAAGCAAACAACATTACAATATAAAAATCCAAAAACTGGAAATGAAACAAAAATCAAATGTTTAACAAAACAAAATTATTTTCCAGAAATCAAAATGAAATGAAAGAAGAAATCGCAAAGGTAGGTAACTGAAGGTTATTTGGTGTGAAACGATACTGGCTGTGCTCTGCTACTGATTCTAAAACCTTTATTAGTATGCGGACACTGAAGACGCATTTGAAAAAACTCAAACATCATCATCCAATCAGCGATGTCCTGTAGTACCAACCTTTACTGTTTTTTTATTGTTTCATTATTTAACATTTCATATTGTTTTCAGGAAACTGTATTTTTGTTTTCCAAAACTTTTTATTTTAATTTCTTTTCATTTTTTGGAAGTGTGTTTTCCTTACTGGATATTTCATTTTATTTCTATTTTTTTTCTTTTTAATTGAATTTTGACAATTTATATGTTTTTGCATTGAGTGATTTGTTGATTTGATTTGCACTTTATGGCCACCGTAGATATTTAGACCTCTTTAATATTAGGTTAATATTTAAAACTCTCCCTATGTCCGAATTCCCACACTAACCCCAAACTACTTAAAAACTATATAGTGTGGTCTTATGTAGTGCCCTGGATTGTAACCCTTGTGCTATCCTAGATACTTTAACATTGGGAGTTGGGTCATCTAGACCCACTAGACAGTGCGTTAAACCTTTTTTCTTCAATGATTTGTGATCTTCACTGGTGTCCATGGATTACATGAAATCTTTCCACCTTTATCCACCTTTGTCATGGTAGGAGAACATGTCAAAGTAAGGGTGGGGTCATCTAAGATAGCACAAGGGTTAAAAGCAATTCAGACACGATGCTCACTACTTTTTTTTTGTTTAACGCCGGATATGACATCAGCGTTTTCACAAAGTGAAAATCTAATTAATATGAGCGTTTTGCGACGATCATTTATAAATCCACTGTTCTCTGAAGATGAAAAAATTGATAATTTATTTTAAAAAATGCATTTAAATATATTTTTTGGGCAAAAATAGTTTTGACGCAACGCAGCGTGGTCTATATTCGAAGATCTAATGAGCATTCGATGCACACTGGTTTTTTGCAGACTTCTGGGAAATTTCTAAGGCACACGATTTTGTCGGACAGCACCACAAAATGGCAAACACAATATATTATGCACTATGTAGGAAGGAATTCGGACACAACCTCTGTACTCATGGCAGCCGGTGAATCAATTGCATGGCATTCCCATTAACCTTTATCTTTTGTTATTTTGTTTTTGACACACATTCTCACAAATGACCATAAAAATGTCCTTATACTTGACCAGTCATATACCACCTCTACATTAGGACTTTCTTTGTATTAATATTTAAACTGTTTAAGCTTGGTGTTTGAATTCTTCTGCTAATTTGTTCTACAATGTAACTTCTTCTTTATGTATGAGAACGTTTTTAAGTTGTTAAAATAAAATATTTTTCGATTTTTTTTTTTAAATCTATAAATGAACTTTATACAATGTGATCACTAGTTTCACTGCCATCAATTTTCCGTATTGTTGAAGCTTTAAACGAAACGTAACATTTTGTAGAGGATTACATTGATGCATTCTTTTTGTAATTATTAAAAGAAGTGAAGATTTAAGAGAGCTGCTAAAAAGAGCTCTCACCACAGAGTATTTGAAACACAGGAGGCTCATTTGGACCTTCTTTGAACATTGTGACTGCAGCCCACTGTTTGACTTTACACAAGATGGATGAGGACTTAGTAATAAGTTGTATAAAGCTGAACGTGATGACAGACTTGTTCTCTATGGCTGCAGCCCTTCTTAGACTGAGCGGCAGAAGCAAGGCTTCTAGAGATGACTCATTATTTCTCAATCTGGTGTTTAAAATTTGTTTTATTTTTGTATGTATGTTTTCTCCTGGACATTTTCCTACTTTTTATTTACCCTCGCTGACACCGTGTTAACACTCCATTATCCAAAACATCTTTATTTCTCCGCAGCTTTAAAAAAAGAAAAGAGGAAAAAAGATGGAAGGGTTTCTTTTTTTGTTGTGGTAAAGAGGGGAGGTGTTCTAACCTTCACGCTTTTTTCTTCTATAAACTTTGCTGGATTCTTGGCAGTTCTTGCAGGTTTATCTGAGGACAATGCAGATCTGGGAAAACAGCACTTTTCCTTGTGCTTGAGTTTGGGAGATGGCAACATTCCAGAAACCACGAATGATGGAATATCGTAAAGCTAACCCACAAAAAAGATTTATGGTAAGTTTCAGTGTGGGCCCCTTCTCTTTCAAGTCACTAATACTCTTTTTTGTTGTTGTTGTAGCACAAGTGGAGCAGTTTCTGCACAGTTCAATTCAGTCCAATTCAGTTACCTGTAGATCATTATCCCTGCATTTATGGCAAAAAATAAAATAAAAATATATTAGCTTGGATTTATTTTTGATTTAAAGAATTTGAAAATTAGAAAATAGAGAAATGACTAAACAAGTTTATTACAGCTTAAAATTAGGTGTGGTTCACTTTAACAAAAAGATTTACTCTATCTATTATGAACATTTCAATTGAAATCAATGGTAAAAAGTGAAAATCAGACAATTCTGAACTTACCTGGTTCAGATGTGATTTTAACAGTTAGTTGATGGTTAAAGAAGCTGTTAATGTTGTTAGTTCCGTAACAAAGAACCAAATCAAAGCTCCTTTTAAGGGGCTTTTTTTTGTCTTTGACTAATAAATATAAAGAAATAGTGATTGATGGATCAATTTTGTTAAAGGGTTCCTTTCCTTTTTAAAGAGGCTAAAGAAATACAGAAGAAGTAAAAAAAAAAATTAATTTTTTGTTTCACTTTGTAATAACTAATTACAATTTTGGCTTTGGAGATGGATCATTCTAGAACTGGAAGACATTTTGGATTTTAAATCCATGAAAGGTTACCTTTTCTGATTTTCTGCTGTATTTTCATTAATAAAAGGCAATAAACTGTCAGAGGCTTGATTAGTTCAGCTTTCAGATCGATTGCACAATTTTTTTACATTAAATATTTGATGACTAAACTTGTGCATCCCTGTTACCACCTTTTGCAGGTTAACGGGGTTGCAAATCTATACTGATATTAGCTTTCTCTCTGGATTAGAACCTAGTTGTTTATGTGGCTTTTACTAATGGCCAAACTTGCCTATGTAAATAAGTAAAATAATAATTATTGTATTATTCTGATTATATGCACAAATGTTGATCGATGTTGACATTTAGTAATTCATAACTGTGTAGTAAAAGTATAAAAAAACCAGAGAGAGGATGCTGTAACCATTCTTTTGGAAAGCTGTTTAATGATTTCAAGTCCAGAATATCACGTGTGCGCTATTCTTCTATTCTGGGTCTTCTATCATGCTATGGTAACAGGGTTGCATGCATGTTGTGAGAGAGGCATTCCACTGATTCTTCTTATTGAGAGAAAATTTGTTTATTTAAAAAAAAAGTCCCAACAGTTTCAATTAATACCCAAAAGAAAAAGAAAAAAAGAATTTAAATGTATTCAATTTAGAAAATGGCGGAAAATGGCATTTTAGAGGGTACTCTTGACTTGTTTGGTATTTAAAAACTATTTACAAGTATTCTTTTTCTCATAGTTTTTGGTAGATTTTAATATTTTGCATATGGATTATTTAAAATGTGAAAGTTGAAACATAAAATGTCCTCCAATTCAGGATGACCCAGATCAACATTATACCTGTTTTCCAGATTAAGATCTATTAAAAACCGTAAAGAAAGAAAACATTAAATTTTTTTTCGTATCTTTTGGAGTTAAAATTTATTTATTTGGCCTGATTAAAAAAGGTTTGCTGAAATATTTGTGATTTATACAAACGAACAAAGCCATGGGAAAAGCCCAATGTGTCAGATCTAACAGAGAATGTAAGAATAAACATTTCAGTTTTAGCTATTTGTGTGGTGTAAGCGTGAAAATTACAATCTTCATACAGGGACGCCCGAGTACTCAAACAGAAACTCAAAGTTGAGGCGTGGTGGAGGATACAAGGCGGCAACAACGAAATGAGGAGGTGATGTTGAAAAACATAATGGAAGATGACTTTCAGCAATTATAGAAAGAAAGAAAAACCAAAGGTGAGTAATTGTTATGTCCTGCAGCAGTCTTTGGACCATGATTTTTTTCACTGTTCAAGTCTTTTGGAAAAGATTTGACTCTGGCCACATACTCAAAAATTTAACAAAATTTGCACAGACCCAGACCAAAATTTTGGGCACACTGAACAACCCCCCCTGCATTAAATATATATATATATATATATATATATATATATATATATATATATATATATATATATATATATATATATATATACATACATACATACATATATATACTTTTACGTATATATATATGTAGTGGGCAATTTTTACGTATTCCCACAATATGGGAAAAGAAAATTCTTTTTCGAAGTCTACAACCACAACTGGAGTTTTGTTGACCTTTGACCTTGGGAAGAGGCTGACATCTTGAATATTCCAAACAAATCACCTCTAATGTCAGCTACGCTAATCTATCACTTCCTAACTCCAGGAGCATCATTGGTTAGCAACTTCAGATTCTTCTAAAAATAACAGAGATGTTGAAAAAGTTTTTTTTAAATGAATTTCTGACATGCAGCTCTGACCAGGGAGCATGAGGGCCGTCTAGCAGCCGCTCAGCCCGTGAGGGTGGATCAAAAGGGTGCAGCGAGGGCAAGTACTGCCTGTGGGCAACACAATGCCACTCATGGCTTCAATCAATATTATAATTGCAGCAATTAAACAGTTTGAGTGTTGACAGTTGTTGGCCCACATTTTAAAAAGGCTGTTGTCAAATAAAATCAAAGTTAGAAATGATGATTAAGACGCTTTTGTGTTGCAACTTCCAGACTGAGCTGCCCACACATTTAAAAGATGTGGCGCAGCATCCTTCACCACAAACATGAATAAACATCAGTCAATAATGAACAAAAGACAAAAAAAAATGAACTTTTCGATCTGTGACCTACACTAAATCTAAATTAAAGAACTGCTTCTGCCTCCTTTGAATTAAAGTAACTGAGGAGTTTAGGTGAAAAGATGCAACAAGGATGCTTTTCATCTTTCAGAGTAACACATGAGATGATTATTGTCCAAAAAAAGATTGTCCAAAAATAATTCTTAAGACTGCCTCTCAATCCATTTTTTGTTGTACTTAAGAAACATCTTGATATATGAAATCTTTATGTGGTTGAAACCATTTCATAGCCGAAGCCTTTATATACAGACAGGGATTTTGGTGGGATTATAGTGAATAAATCTTGTTATCTACTTAACAGTCAAGATACCAAAGTAAAAGTTTCTGTCCTCTAATTTTATTATTTTATTATTTGAGAGTCTTGAGACCCCATGTGACCCAATTGGCATTTAATCGTGCAAATGATTTCATAAGAAGCTTGAAAATAATCCGGTAAATTAAATTAGTTAACTCTGAGGGGAATTTTTTTCTGGCAAAAAATACGTTTTAAATAAAACGATATTCCTTGTGTGACCATTTTCTTCGTTTTCCCACACGTCCACATCTGATTAAAATTTTTCTTTGGTCTTTAGGCAACCATGATGATGATTTATTTACCCTTTGTCATTTTAGTGGTGCTGTGTCCGCAAATGTCACCTGGTTAGATTTACAAAGTGTCAGCTCTGGGCACAGTTTGAAAATGCGATGCTTGTCAAACACGCCCACTTGATCTAAATACTCTTTTCTGACCTTGACTATTTCCCATCCTAACAAGTCAGTAAAACAATGACTGACTGAGTTGTGGTCTGGACTAGAATTCGGTTTGACCAGAACTTTTGTGAGTAAAAAGCCAAAAAGAACAGATTATATATATATTTATTTTCAGTTTCTTCCTCATCTATTTCTACACTTTCATCATCTTCATCAAATGGGCACATGCTTTTCCTAGCTGTCAGAAACGTTCCTTTTTTTCTTCTTCTTGTGGCGGTCAGTGATGAAATAAATGACTTTTTGTTGGCTTGCATGCATTTTAAATTTGACTTGCACTCCTTTTTAATCCCTTGTCATAATGCATTCAATTCACTTATCTGTGAAACGACATTATGCATTAAAAACCTCAGAAAAACATTGACACAGGCTCTGCAGCTTTAAGGTTCCAATGCAAGCCGTCTCGCAAGCAGCCCCAGCTGTCCTCAGTTACCCTCTTGGAGTGGTGGTAATGTTGAGCGTGTCAAATGGTTTTCTAATGTGGACTCTTTCACTGCTGCCTGTTTGAGCTTAGTGAGTGACCGCCTGTATACTCTTTAATGCCTGCGGACAGATGGCAGCATGGCACGATAAGCGTAGAAAACCTTTGACGTCCGAGGCCTCTCACACATTCTCCTCTCCCCTGTGAAGCCTTCGCCGCCACTTTAAGCAAACAATTACTGACCTTTTACCAGTTTTCGGGCTTTGATTTTAGAGGATAATGAAAGACCTTTAATCACTTTTCATTCGCTCTGTGCCAAATTAATTTGACACATTTTAAAATGCTATTTATATTACAACCTATTTTCACACTGGGATGTGCATTCAAAAGCGCAGAAAACTTTGAATTTACACCAATCGACATAAGGTCAGTGCGAGGTTTATTTGAAAACCAAATGTCTTGAAGGAGAAGTGAACCCCTGTTGCTGCTAAAAGGTTGCAGACTTACCCGTGTTAAACAGGATATCTTTTTTCTGCCCCCAGCTGTCTCTGCAGGATGCGATTAAAGCAGAGGGACAAACATCTACTGGCAGTGCTTGAGATGCTGGTCAGGAAGGTAAATCAACACACTGTTGGCTGAGATTATGAGGTGAGCTGAGGAAAAAGAAGGGCATCAAACAGAGAGACTGGCAGAATCGACTACTGTAATGTTTGAAGACTACAATATTTTTATCATAGATAATAAAATAAATATATTAAAAAAACATTTTTTTAATGTATAAAAAGGTAAAAAGGCAAATGTGTAATTCAAAATATCCAAAAAGGATGTAAAATTTTGATATTACATGAATATAACCCAAGTTATTCATTACAGAAGTTTAAAAGATCATTAGAGGACATTAGCAGGTTTAGAGGAGGATTTAAACCTTTTAATTATTTGTCCAATAAATATGTACTGTTGTTAGCCTTTAGGCATGTATGACTTTCATGGAAAAACATGAAAATTGATCAATACATACTTTATTTAAAAAGTGAAAATCTAGGTGGAAGTAAACATTTGCCACAGTTTATTTAAAAAAAAAAAAAGCACTAACAATGGCAGTGGTCTCCTACCTTTTTTAGGCCCCATGTTTAATGTCAGGCAATATTTTCACGGATCTCTCTGTACGAGGCTGAAGTTAACGTCAATTTTTATTTATTCATTTTAACCTCAAATATGTTCATCTTCTGTAAAATATCTGCAGACTTTAAACCTTACTTTTACTCTAGATTCCATGGGAACCATTGAAATGTTAAATCGATGTTCTCGTAACCCTTGTGCTATCCTAGATACTTTAACATTGGGAGTTGGGTCATCTAGACCCACTAGACAGTGCGTTAAACCTTTTTTCTTCAATGATTTGTGATCTTCACTGGTGTCCATGGATTACATGAAATCTTTCCACCTTTATCCACCTTTGTCATGGTAGGAGAACATGTCAAAGTAAGGGTGGGGTCATCTAAGATAGCACAAGGGTTAACCCATAACTGTCAAAGTGGAAGCTAGCCTCAGCCTCATCCAACTTTTAAGGTGGGAAAATAAATATTTTTGAAACAATGGTCACTTAAACTGGTATTTTTTATATAAAACATCCTTCAGAATCAGATTGCAAATAAAACATAAAGAAATGTAGGTCATGTTTTTTCTGTGTGGCCCTGTACCAACTGGTCCCAGAGACCGGTACCAGTCACCACAGCATAGAAAAGGAAGATTGCAGCTTCGGAAGATTGTGTTGAAGTGTCAAGACACTGAACCTCACCTTGCCTCTGGTGTTTGGCAGCGAAGCCGCCATCAGTGCCTGGGTGAGCATGGGTGAATGGGACTGCGACTGTATAGCGCTTTGGGCTTTTGAGGAAGATAGAAAAGCGCTGTACAAGTATACACCATTTCCAATTAATGCTCTGTGACAAGCATGGATGCAAAAAAGTTTACTAGTTTTAGAGTCTTCGGCATGACCAGACCAGACCATGGATTTGAACCCTTGACCTTTCAATTCCATGTCAACTTATTATCTTTTGAAGTACAGCGTTCCACCAGAACCAAAGCATTTAGAGGTTATTTCGTAGTTCAGACATTTTTGTGTGTTTAGGGGTTTTTCCACCGGGTTAGAAAACAAGACGGGGATATTTTTGTTCCTGTCAAAAGAAAGACCTTTAGAAAAGGTCAAACCGAGACCAAACATAATGCTTGCAGTGCATTTAAGGTCAACAACTTCTCTGAAAGCTGAATGTCCAAACATTTTGTGAATGGTGCACTGCCAAATTACTTAAAATAATAGGTTCTGCCTTTTGTCTAGCTTTTTGAAAACAACTTTTTCTTCCTTCATTCACTTTCTCATGAAAGTCAACATTTGTTGCTTATCCAAAAATAAGCTCATATCTAAAATGATACACTGCCATAATAACAACAAACAGATCAAGACTAAGCTCATATTCAGCAAAAAATCTTATTGTTAACAGAGATTAAAGTTATGGAAAACTATGACGCTGTTCAGTATAACTTTTCTCAGAAAAAACGTAAACAGGAATGTTCCTGTTGCTTACACAAAACTAACACAAGAGCACATTACCATTGTGACACTAACACTGAACTGTATAAAGAGTAGTAAATATTCAGTGCTCTTATAGCACTACAAAGACAACCACCTAAACAAGTGGAGAAATAATATGCTACATGATAAAGTGAGTCTTTTCTTTTCTGCAGTCTGCATCTATCAACCTTCTCTGTTTGCTTTGAGCTGCATCTCTGCAGAGAGGGAAGTAAAATCTTAAATAATGCTAAAAAATAGAAAAAAAAATATTTTTACCTTTTTAGCAACCCAAGCAAGGAAAACAAATGAATGACTAAAGCACTATTTTGTTTATTGTCTTGGGTGAGTAAACCAAACAATCGATGTTTTAAAATGTGCTCAACCATTTGTCTAACCTTGTGCTATCTTAGGTGACCCCACCCTTACATTGACGGGTTATTCCTACAATGACAAGGTGGATAAAGGTGGAGAGATTTCATGTAATCCATGGACACCAGTGAAGATCACAAATCATGATGTGGAGGTGGAGGGGGTCACACAGTCCAGTTCTGCTATGCAGTGAATGGTTGCAGTATAAAACAGCTGCTGTTTTGCACATCCCTTCATTTACCCTCATTCACCATTTCTGCTTCTTTTAGTCTTCATCCACCTCCTATCTGCCCCTTTCCTCATTTTCCCCCGTTCCAGCTATCTACAGCAACACACCCCCTCCCTTCCCCTGTCACCCTCCTCTCCTCTTTATTATGGTGTTGGCTTTGTAAGCCCCCCTGATGAATCCAGGCATTACACTCACAATTCAAAAGAATGAAATTGCAGCTTTAGACTGCGCCATCAGATTGCTGTCTTTCTCCTTTCATCTGCCTGGACATATTAAGACAAGACATATGAAGCTCTGCAGCAGCTCCCACATGAATCAGACTAAGCCCCCCAGCAGGAACATGTGCTGGCCATTTCAGGTCCAGAATAGAAGAAGAGAGGGACAGATTAACTTGAACAAAGTATGAGAGGTGACAAAGCGACAAATACAACAAGTGAAGCTGGAAAAGAGGAAGACATGGCTTCTATTTTCCTGGGCGGACATCAAGTTTGCCACCAAAAGGATGGGTTTTGATCAATCTGATAGGTGCAATCATCAACACTCTGTTGTCTAGAAGTTTAGATTTTCAAATAACTAACAAGAATTTAAGAAAATCTTTATTTTTGCCCAATCTTTACATGAAGTTTGGATGAAAAAGCATCAACACAGTTTGACAAAAGCGGTCGTTAGTGTCTCCCACACATGGCTGAAAAACTTTTTGCTGAAATGAACAAGTTCTGTTAGCTCAGTTACATAAGGAGTCCACTTTATTTATGATTCTGTATTTAATGTGTTTGTGTGGGTGGTGAGAAGTTTTTTTGGTGGTGTGTGTGGGGGGGGGGGGGGGGGTACTGAGCAACAACCTACTTACCACCCAATGTGTTAGAGGCATTTCTTTGGGGAAAAAAAAAGACCATAAGGAAACAAGATAACTGTAGTTTGATTAGCAGAACTCTGAGGTTTAGATCTGTTG
Source organism: Oryzias latipes (assembly GCF_053564925.1). Classification (NCBI taxonomy): domain Eukaryota; kingdom Metazoa; phylum Chordata; class Actinopteri; order Beloniformes; family Adrianichthyidae; genus Oryzias; species Oryzias latipes. The sequence goes on along the minus strand of NC_136258.1, from coordinate 20,785,749 downwards.
CTTTAGCTGCATTTATACTCTGGATATGTCAAATACAGTTCCTGGATTTTGTTTTTTGAGGGCAGAGCTGTTTTAATTTGTATGTAATTGAGACCAGTTCAGTAATTAGTAGGTAAACTTTATTTAGCAAACATTAGTTATGCAAAAAAAAGTCAAAAGGGATTTTTAAATGGACAGAATTTTTTGTTGATAATTCTACAGAACATCAGTTAATAAAAAACCGTGAGAAGATGCGGGGTCAGCAAATCAGACAAATTAATATACAGTTTAACAGAAAAGCAAACAAATATGGACAAAATCTTTGGTACCCTCAAGGGTCAAGCTTCAAAGTGTATATTATCATATGAAACAGAGAAAGCACTGGGTCAACATATATAAATAAATAAAAAAGAATGGAAGACGGAGAATGAGAAAAGAAAAAAATAGTATAAAAAACAGATAATGTAAAACTTTCATTTAACTTAAGTTTGTTTATATGGCACCCTAAGATGACCGCAATAAAAAAAACAAGCTGCCATATTTTAAAAGCTCAAAACTTTAAAAAGTTAAAATGCAAAATAGAATACAAGCAGAAATGTAGGTAAAGAGTAATCTGGTATTGTAAAGTGCCTGATGTGGGTTGTGTGCAATGCGAAACATGATTGTGCAAAGAGCAGTTAAACAGAAGTAAGGTGTAGTTCTCATGAAAGAAACCAAAAATGTCATTAACAAAAATGTCCTTAAAATCAACAAATTATAAATGAAACCTTCCTTTCAAAAGGTTTCTAAGGAGACTAATAAAAAGAATGAAGACAGGTTCGATTTCTATTGGTTTATTTTTCAATATATTTTGTTAAGGCTGTTGTCAGTTTCATATTTTGTATTGAATCACATGTTTTTTCTTTGATAAAAAGAGCAGTTCAAACAGTCCATTACCTTTTATGCAATCACAGACCTGTAGGACATAAACACAGAGATTCCTCATGTTGTAATTTGGATGGCAAATTACTTTGTTGATCCCAACAAGTTTTTTAAGTTTAAAGACCCACTCCGATGAAAATTGTGTTTTTGGTGTTTTTAACATGTTCTTGTTGCATTTTTCCTCATGATGAAGGACATACATGAGGAAAAGTAAGCTTAAAATTGCATTTCTTTATTCAAATTGTGTATCAGCAACAGATGAAAAATTGCTATTAAAAAATAATAATAATTCTGCAACGTAGAAAATACGCTGGGTGGGCCAAAAGCTCCTTGCTTTGCTTCGTTCTTAAACAGGGAGGGAAAGAGGGGTGGGGTTGCTCCACGCCGATAACACAGAGGTGAATTTCTAATGAACTACTGCCACTCTGGATATACTTTGTCCAAGAAAAAAACCCCAGGTTTTTTAGATTATGGCTAAAAATAAAATAATCATAATTAAAAGACCACTGGGAATGTTTTTACAATAGATCAAAAGATGATGGGAGGGATTCTTTAACAGCAAATAAAAAATTTGAAAGACCTGCCCACCAGATGCTTTAGGATCCCAGTTTTGTTCTTCTCAAAATATATTAAAGTTTTAAAACCTGATTGTCTTTGGCATCTTCCTTTCTAGAGATGTAAAAAGCAGGGAAGAATTGTGATTGAGATAAAGTTAGGTTACATTCCAAATGTAAAATTAGAAATTGAAAAGAATTCCAAATTCTTTGCAGGTCCAAAATGTCTTATAAGGACAACCAATTAAATGTTGTGCAAAAAGCTTGACTAAACTCTAATTTTTTCATGAAGAATGAATCCAAATTCCAGCAAGACATCAAGAGCAGCTTGTGCCTGAGTGTCATCATCAGCGTCAGGATTACGTAAGCTTGAAAGCCGTCAGTTCTCCGCTCAATGGTACTTGTTTGACCCTTTGAAATCATGAAGGTCATGGAGACTTTTTTTTCCACCGTTTCAAAGCTTGCCTTTGTGTTTTATCAACACCACTATTATCTTCCTCGTTTTTAATTAATCAGGCGATTTTTTTTTTTGAATATTCATTACAGCTAAGTCATGCAAGCTCAAGTCAGCGGGATACACAGCTATGACGCAATGCAGTATTTTTTGCTGTGTGATTGCCCGGTTGCCATGGAAAAGTCTCCACCCCCAAGTTGAAGTCCTTATTATGCTTTTAATGAGGAAAGAGGATAGTTTTGCCTCGTTTATGCATGTGTCTGTATCAGAGGAAACTTTTGAATCTCTGTATGTGAGTCTGTCTGGCCGCCTTCTGCTGTGAATCCTAAACTGCTTTTCTTCCATATATTCAGACCGATGTGAGTCCCGTTTGACACCATTCACTTCTCGGTTCTTACTTGCTGACGTGCTGGGAGCAGGCGGGTGGCAGCAGAGCATAGCGATTCAATGCAGCCACAGAAAGAGAGAAGGAGAGACACAACCCAGGGATGGGTCTCGGTTGCGCGTTCACCGTTTCATCCATCCAAAGTTCAGTCGAGGACACACTCTTGCACTTGCTGCCTTGAGATTAGCCACAGTTTCTTAGACACAGTCTTTTTCTCAGGGAGGCTGGAAGAAAACCATGAATATTAACGACAAAAAACAGATCGCATTTATTAAATAAAACAAAAGATATCTCAATATGGTCTGAATTTACTTTAGCATGGATGGGTTTAAAGTTTCTACACTGAATATGTTGTGAACCTGGAGGGGCCTTTGCGGCACATGGAGGGTCAAGAAAGGAGCTGCACACTGGAGCAGGCTTAAGAAAAAGAGAGCATTCATCTGAGACAAATAAGGTCTCCGTGGTAATTCTGTTGACACATAATGGCAACGAGGCTAGGCCTGAGGAAAGATGGCCTGAATTGTAATAAGTATAATAGGAGGCAGAACATATGTGAAAGGGATGTGCTCTGCTATGTATGGAGCCACTGAATTTGTTAACAAACTTACACCCCTAGTTGTTGAGTTCAGGATTTCTCCATTTTAGATACTAAAAATAATGTTTTTGTTTATTTCTGCAATGCAAAATAACATAGAGAGAGCTTCTTTTCTGTATTCTCGCTTATATTTTCTTTTGTGACTCACATTAACTGCACTATTCCCAAGGGTTTCCATAAAGAATGCAGGGAGGGCCTCTTTCTAGTCTTTCTATAGCCTACAGTATAAGACTCTCCGGAAATGTGGGGGTCTGTTTAACCTAAAACAGCTTTCCCAAAAAAAAAAACTACAAGCAAATGAAAAGAAAAAAGGAAACAAGTTGATCAAAAGCTACAAAACGTGTGGGAAAGATCAGAGCCTTTTCTCTCATTATTATTTACAAAATCTGCATGATGCCAAAAGATTTTTGCTATGCATGAATGTACTTTTAGGTTAAGACACAGCCAGATCTTTTTATTCGTCTTTCGGATGCTCCCTTTATAGGTTGCCACAGTAAAGCATCTAATCCTACCCTCCATATTGTCCTCACTTACACTTACAGCTCTCACATTTCTTGCACAACTCCAGCATAATTCTCTGCCACTCCAGCTTTCCTCTGTAGTCATGGATTTTCTCTAGGTCTGGGATCTGCAACCTTCAAAACTTAAAGAGCCATTTAGGTCAATTTCTCACTGACCAAACGCCAGTAGGAGTCACAAAGTCTGACTTTACCATTTAGGAAAGTAAGACACTCATTTGTATTTATGTTATTCTTACTATCATGATAAATTAAATGAACCATTGTTGGGCTTTTTTTTAATTACTGAAACAAAAAATACCCTTTTATTTAATGTAACTTTTGACAGAGGTTAGAATGACTCCCTTTCAAAATAAAATACAGTTTGGGCCACTTAGAATCATCTCAATGCAGCAACTGTAGAAGTAAGTAGTGTGATATCAGCATTAATAATAAAAAATACACCTATTTCTTTTTGCCAATTTTGGTGCATCTCAGCCAGAAATTTATGTTTAATGAGCTAAAATTAAATCGGATCTAATTAAGTCACGCTTAATGTATTTTTTTTAACCATAAAGCACACTTAAAATCTTTGAATTTGTTCAAATAGAGAAAATATCCCTTGTAAGTTTAATTTTACAGCTACTTTTAAAATGAAAAAAAAAAAAACTATTTTTTTTTCATTAATCATGGGACTCAAGTTTCTGACCCCTGATCTAGATGTTTGAAGATACAGTACAGCTCCTTCTGGCCTTCTCTGTACTTCTCCGGGAGCATCCTCCTCACTTTAGTCCATCTGTGGTTCTCTTCTTTGGCGTGAAGCCATACTGTTGCTCACAAATACTAATTTCTGACTTCAGCTACCACGGCTCTTTCCCATGACTCTATTCTGTGACTCATTAACCTTATTCTCCTGTAGTTTCCACAGCTCTGCATATCTTCCATGTTCTTAAAAATGATCACCAATCCAAATATCCCCCTGTCCTCAAGGGTCCTCTCACCCTCTAAGATGTCAAAGCACCCCAGTCAGAAACTCTACCACCAACTCTCCTAAAAACTCCCCGTACCTGCACAGGTAATTGTCAGGACCAACAGCCACGCCCCTTTTCCCCCTCTCCATGCTCATCCTCAGTTCCTCCTTACTGGTCTTTGTTACTTCCTGCTCCACAACAGCCGCCTCCTCCACTCTGTGCTCTCCAATGTTTTTCAGTCAAATAATTTTTTCTGCTTTCATTTTTAACCTTTCTTGAAGCAATAAAACAGGTACGTATATGAACTGTATCTGTTATAATTTAGTGAGTTTTGAGTATAGGTCCAACAGATGACCTTAATCTGGAGCAAAAGTTGACAGGAAGAAAACGAGACATGCTCGAAGGGGAGCATGCGTTTGTGATTCGCTGGTGCTTCAGCCGTGTCTCATCTTACTCTAGACGAGATGTGACACATTTCCAGTCGAGGCTTGGGACTAATCAAGATGATTTTACTGGAAGAAGCAAAAAAAAGAAGAAGAAAAACCCTTACCGCTTTTCTGAGTCACTTCACATAAAACAACACTCAGTTTTCAGATCTACATCTTTTTGAAAACGTATGCAACAGTTGAAGCTAATAAATAACAGAGGAAGAAGTTTTCCTGTTTTTGCCTGTTATATTTAAATGAACTCAGTAAGCTCCCGTCTAGTGTTAGAGGCAGGCATTTGAAGTATATCGATTTTGAAATCAAAGTGTTATTTTGTACTACACCTTATTATTATTTTTCATAACTGAGAATACATTCACAACTATTCCAGCGTAGAACATTATGGATATTAAAGAATAGGAAAATGTTAAATATTTATTGACAAATCATTAGTTATTAAATATAATGTGCGGATCATTATAAGATAATCGTAAATTAACAACAGTTGCCTAAAACTAATTTAATTTGTAAGATTTCAAATCTTAACTATTTTTTTATTTTAGTTCTTTTCTCCCATCTTGTTATTTTTTTCTCCTCTTTAACACCAAACATGTTTTTTTTTTAATCTAAACTGCATTTAATGAGGATTTGAGTGGTTGAAGTAAATGTTTTATCTAATATCAGAGGAACATTGACGCTAAAAGTCTAACTGCATGACACCTTTCACCAAACAACACAGAGACTTTAAGTTTTTGATTTCTGTTTCAAGTGTCAGCCCTCATTGCACTTCCATAGGTTACCCTCCTACTCTTTCCCACCTGCACTTAAATCTTGAACTCCCAGCTCCTCAAGATTACTTGAAGTTGTCTTCATCACAACAGTCATTCTGGTGTTTTGCTACAGTGTCCCAGAGCATTTTTGGGGCTGACTTTATGCACTGTTTTCTGCCTTTCAGGGTTAAAGTGTCACAAATTGTATTTCACAATAACTTTGTTTTGTATTCTTTATGATTGTCTTGATTTATGTAGGTTTTAAATTCCTTGGGAAGGAAAATGAGAGTTGGGTCCTGGGTACAGAGGTGCCCCTGTTTCTGCAGTTTATTTTTTTATTGCAAGTAGGAAGCAAAGTGAGGAAATTGGCACATCTAAAGTTTTCTTGTATAAAAAAAACACTTCATTCTTATTGGTCCAGTTTTTCACTTTCTTCATTCAGATGGTCATTGGTCGATTTTTTTTTTTTTGTGGGTTTTGCATTGGAAACTGATTAATTACATACATACATACAGACAGACATACAGACAGACAGACAGACAGACAGACAGACAGACAGACAGACAGACAGACAGACAGACAGACAGACAGACAGACAGACAGACAGACAGACAGACAGACATACATACATACATACATACATACATACATACATACATACATACATACATACATACATACATACATGCATACATACATAGATGGATGGATTGTCCGGGATCAAACTTTATTGCCTTTTTTCATCGAATTTGTACGGACATAAAAATGTATGTGCACCCAAACAAAGTTCAGGGACAACATGCAAACAACCAATAAATACATATAAAAGGGTTTTGGATAGCAAATAAGATAATGAATACCACATAATGAGGCTTTCAAGGAAACTTTTGCTACAGCTGTAGGTTGGGTGAGCTGTCAAAGCCAAACTATGACCTGTGCACTTCTTTGAGAGCATTACTTGAAACTAAGCCCCATAGTAAAAAGCAAATAATGTAATAAAACTTTATTACAATGGGCAGCATGCAATCAGAAGCAAACATTTGTGCAATCTGTGGAGCCAGACAAAATATAGTGGAAATGAGATTTGGACATTAAACGCAAAAGGAAATTAATTTGTGGCAAAAAAGGATGAAATTAAGGTACTTAAAAAAATAAACAGTAGAAATTCTATGTAATTGTATTTAGAAATAACAAAAAGAAATTGACACCAAATTAGTCCATGCCAAGCATCACCTGCTATACAAGGGTCTAGTAATCACATCAAATACATGGTTAACTCAATCAGTTAGGCAGCTGAGAGCTGAAAACTAGAGTTAATGTTCCAGTTTCTGTGCTTACAGGAGCCTGGGGTCAAAGCAAGGGCTTAGTGTAATTCTCTAGCACAACAGGATTTGTATTAGTCCTGAAAAGGGTCAGTGAGGTTAAGAGCTGCTAAGTAGTAGTGTCTAAATCCTTCCTAAGCTCAGCCACCACAATGCTAGGCTGCCAACAGTCCTCCGGACTCATTTTCCCCTACGATGAGGTTGGGACTGCGAAAAAAGATAGTACCAAACACATGCACGTGACGTCTGTTAAATCCCTACCGGATTTCCGGGGGAAACAACCCACCATGCTTGGATTACATTGCATATCCGTTGAACTTGGTAGGTTTAGTGTCCATGCTTCAGTTTTAAATTAATCGCTTGTTTACTATAGAGCGGAGTTTCATAGGGTCAATTTGATTCACGAAGATTCCGAAGGCTTAGCTAGCTTACAGCATTATTGGCTAAAGCCACTTTTCTATCCAAAGACTGACAAGCTCGTATAACTAAAATAGGGTAAAAAGCAACCAAACAAATATTAAGATAGGGGCTTGTTTCTTTTAGATATTATGTCAGATACCAAAAAAAAAATGCAACAAATGTATCTGACGCTTCCATCATCACACTGGTTTTTCTAAATCAGAATCTATGACAAAACTGACTTGAAGATTTTAGGACTCTGCAATTTAGGACAGATTACAATTTAGCTTTTGAATCACCTTGGCAAAGAACGAGACACGCATAGGCCACCAGGTATTGACCGAGTTTCTAAAAGGACCTTCGCGTCAGGTCACTGGAATCTCATTAGATCACAAAATAGTCCCACTTTAATACTGTGGTGAGTTAAGGTTATAGTTTCATTGCTCACTTTGACTTGGAAAAAGGAGGCTGCCACCAGCAATTTTGTGACAACATAATATTAAAAAGATAACCACCAAAAGTAGTCAAATGTCCTATCTAAAATACATTTTATTTCCAAAAATTGACTTTTTGCTGCTGGATTTTGACATCATCCTAGCTGAACTTTGTGTCTTGTTTATCAAAAGACAATTATAGTGTGTTTGGTTGAACATTTAGTGTGAGCGTGGGGAAGAAGAGTGCTTTGAAAGGGAGATGAGAGGGGCCAAAAAGCACGATCCAACATGGAACATGTCTACAAGGACCATCTTTATTTTTTTTTAAACCCCCTTCCACAAACAGCACAACGTCTTTGTCTGATATGAACAAGTGATTTTTGTCTTTTTTAGTCAACTAACAGTTTTGGCTGTTGCAGAGCAGACCATATGTCACATGTGATGCAGTGGGAGAACCATATGAGGACTTTACAGGAGTTCTGCTCTTGAACCTCATGTGAAATGCGAAAGATCGCAACTCTGTCTTAATATTTATGAGAGAAAAAAAAGAGTCTGGTTTCTTGTAGTGCATGAATCAACCTTGAAGTATTCTTATCAGAAGCACAAAAAAAGAATCTGCACAATTGGAACAGAAGGTCAAGTTTTCTTAACCTGACAACTTCACGGCATTGAAAGAGCAGCAGCCGTGCTAACCAGAACCAGGAAATATAATCAATAAGTCTGGTCTAAACACACAATTATTTTAAAGCTGTATTGTTTGTTGAAAGGGAACATTTTGACAAACACGGTTGTGGTGTATTAGCTCAGACAATCATCATGCTCAGAAAAGATGGCTGCTTTAAGGGCACATTATACTTCAATGTATTTAGCATTCTTTACTTCCTAAATGTTTTATTTTTAATTCTCTGTCTGTAATCTAATTTTTACTTTCAAAGTTTTGTAGTTTCAACAGTTCATTTTAATGTAATATAATATAAACAACATGAACAATCATAATAAGTATAACAACATAGATTTTCCTCCTCTCTGTAAATATTTCTCTTTTTAGCATGTGCTATGAATTCTTGTAAACAAAAACTTTGAGTTTGACTCATCAATAAAAACGTAATATTAATTAAGCTGCCTTGATTTTTTTAATTGAGATATTTTAGTTGCAGATATGGGAGTTTATAAAGTGTGCAGAGGTACTACTTCATAAAGTTGTACTAATATTCATTTTTGTTCAAGTGTTAACGTAGAAGGTTGTACAAGTAACAAATTACTTTTATGCCATTTGTTAGTGCCTGAACAACATTCGTAACAGCATGAACCCTTTTTGTAGTTATATAAATATAAATGCATAAATATGCTACTTTGTAGTTTTATTAGAAACATATAAAATTTATTTTTTCTTCTCATGTTATAGAGCAACCTACTTTACTCCTAAATAAGTGCTTCAATTTTTATAGTATTTTGTGATTTACTAGGCTAGAACATATCTGCACATACATTTACAATGTGTAATGTCTTTCATTAACATATAATGTTTTTTAATATGGAAATTTAAAACATGAAAACTGTTTCTGCTATTTATTAAAAAAGGACATTTTTATCAGTTGCAAAATTAGGAAAAGCCTGCAACATTTGAGGTTATAGTTGATGAGTTTTTTGAATTTCCAAGCATTTCAATGAGCAGAATGTAAAAGATTAGCATGCTTGGTCTTTCTTTATAAGGTTTCCTGAGATAAAGTAGCTTTGATATGCATGGTCAAACGCAATCAAATGCTTGATAAATGTCAAAACATGTTTAATTTCTGCTTTGTTTGACAGAACATTTCAAAATCCCAGTCTACAGTGCATCCTTTACAGTGGTGATTGTTTATCCAGAGCAGATTTACCTTGGATGAACCAAAGTATTTGGCTGCGGGTCAGACGTGGGCGAAGCAGAGAAAGAGATGGAGAGAAAAAAGGAGAGAGACGGCTGTGAGCAATCTGAGCAGAGGAAGCAGGAGGTTGATTTATAATTAGAGTGAATGTCTGTTCAATACCCCCGCTGTTCTGGTGATGGCTCCATTGCATAGAGAGGCGGCTTTGCTGCTGTGAACTTAATTTGAATTTGGAGGCACCACACATCTTCCAGCGCTTAGCATTGAGGATTTATGGATTTTTGCATTTGAGGGAAAGTAAAGACTTAAAGAAAGATTTTCTTTATATAAAGCAAAAAAAAATCTCGGTTTGTGTATCAGCAGTTTAATAATCAACATTTGAATGGTGTGGCAAACTATGACAAATGTTAAAATAAGATCAAATTTGTTTGTCAGACATGTAAAATAATTTCAGTTTAAGCAGACTAATCTTGTTTTAATCCCACCAAACGTATGTCCTCGTTTAAAATTCATAATTACTGTATGCTGGCAAGGAAAGCAATGAGGATGTCATTAATCCATGCAGTCTTAGTGGCTCTCAGCGTCATTTGGATTAAGACAGAATTGCAACAGCAATCGGGGAGTCAACTGACTCCAGTCATTTGTGTACAGTGGCCCAGAAGGTTCACAACACAACACATTAACTTTATACACAACACACTAACTTTACACACAACACATTAACTTTACACACAACACATTAACTTTATACACAACAAACTAACTTTACACACAACACACTAACTTTACACACAACACATTAACTTAACACACAACACAATAACTCACAACACAACACAATAGCTCACAACACAACACATTAACTCACAACACAACACATTAACTCAACACAACACAATAACACACAACACATTAACTCACAACACAACACATTAACTCACAACACAACACAATAACTCAGAACACAACACATTAACTCACAACACAACACATAAACTCACAACACAACACATTAACTCACAACACAACACATTAACTCACAACACAACACAATAACTCACAACACAACACATTAACTCACAACACAACACATTAACTCATGGCCCAGAAGGGTCACAACACAACACATTAACTTACCTCACAACACATTAACTCACAACGGAAGTAAAGCAGCAATTGAAGTGCTTTTATTCTGAAATTTCTACTGGGCTGAGCAGCTAACTACCTAACAGAAAGTAATGTCACAGTGAGCTGTGGAGGGAGCATGTTATTGCTACAAGAGAAGCTAGCAGCAGTGTTGCCAGAAACTTTGTCTTTACTACGGTTCTCCTTCCTCTAAACACACACAATATGAACGCACACTCCTCCCTCCGCTCTGACACCCCCCTCTGTCGCTGCATGCGCATTCCTCTCCTCTCCTTTTTTCCGCTCCGTCTTCTCACACAGGCACGTGCAGTCCCCAACACACAGGACGGAGTGGAAAAAAAGAGAGGAGAGGAGCGCGTGTGCAGCGACAGAGGGGGGTGTCAGAGCGGAGGGAGGAGTGTGCGTTCATATTGTGTGTGTTTAGAGGAAGGAGAACCGTAGTGCAGACAACGTTTCTGGCAACACTGCTGCTAGCTTCTCTTGTAGCAATAACATGCTCCCTCCACAGCTCACTGTGACATTACTTTCTGTTAGGTAGTTAGCTGCTCAGCCCAGTAGAAATTTCAGAATAAAAGCACTTCAATTCCTGCTTTACTTCCGTTGTGAGTTAATGTGTTGTGAGGTAAGTTAATGTGTTGTGTTGTGACCCTTCTAGGCCATGAGTTAATGTGTTGTGTTGTGAGTTAATGTGTTGTGTTGTGAGTTATTGTGTTGTGTTGTGAGTTATTGTGTTGTGTTGTGAGTTATTGTGTTGTGTTGTGAGTTAATGTGTTGTGTGTTAAGTTAATGTGTTGTGTGTAAAGTTAATGTGTTGTGTTGTGAGTTAATATGTTGTGTTGTGAGCTATTGTGTTGTGAGTTATTGTGTTGTGTGTTAATGTGTTGTGTGTAAAGTTAGTGTGTTGTGTGTAAAGTTAGTTTGTTGTGTATAAAGTTAGTGTGTTGTGTGTAAAGTTAGTGTGTTGTGTGTAAAGTTAATGTGTTGTGTGTAAAGTTAGTGTGTTGTGTATAAAGTTAATGTGTTGTGTTGTGACCCTTCTGGGCCACCGTATTTGTGACTTTAAAAAACACAACATATTTGATTTTCTGAATAAAATTTTGCGGCCAAAAAAGACCCACTCCGTTGATCTTTTTATCTTTTATTAAAGCATTCCCAGAGGTCTTTTAATTATAATTATACAATTTTTGGCCAAAATAGAAAAAATAAACCTGTGTTGTTTTCTAGGGCATATTTTCTGCAGGGCAGAAATTTGCTGTTGGCATGGAGCAACCCCGCCCCCTTTCCCTTCCTGTTACTGAGTTAGCTTGTAGCCCCTGACACCCCCAACCTAACATTAGCGATACAAAAAAAAAGATGAGCAATATTGAAGCTGTCCAGCCGTAGAGTTTGGAGCCTGATGCCAGCTCGGACGAAGAAAACAGAGGAAATTGATCTTTTTGTCTGCAAGTGGCTGCATCAGAATGGTGGGGAGCAGGGAGCTTGTGGCCTACCCAATGTATTTTCTGTGTCACAAATACAAGGTTTTTCAACCTTTTCTGTCTGCTTCAAATTCACAACAATTTAAATAAAGAAATACTTAGAAATACAATTTCAATCTTAATTTTCTTTTATGTATGTCCTCCATCAACAGAAAAATGCAGCAAGAACATGTTAAAAACACCAAAAACAAAGTTCCTCAAAGTGGGTCTTTATGGATTCATTTTGAGTTTTTAGACCATAGATATTAAAAAAGAAAAAATGTTCACAACTTTGTGAAGTTATTGTTGTTGCTGTAAGTGAAAACCTGGGATATGCAAATTAAAAAAGAAATCATGGTAACGATGGCCTGCTTCTTCAAATCACAACAAACCACATTTGCATTAATTTAAAGTTGTAAAGGTATGTCATTCTGTTGTTTATACATAGCTCGGAATTATAAGGATGTGTACGTTTGACTTCAGCGCAGATCTCGTGTATTCTTGAGGATATTTAACGACCCACTTATATGGAAATAGGGTTCTTATGGCATTTTTCTCATGATAGAGAACATATATTAAGGAAAATTAAGCTTAAAATTAAATTTTTTAGTATTTCTTTACTCAAATCAATTTTTCATTGAATCAGGAGCAGATGAAAAAATGCAGTTTGAAAAAGTGCATAGAAAGTACACTCGGCAGGCCACAAGGTCTCTGCTCAGCTCTATTCAGATGGGAAAGTGGGCGGGGTTGCTTTTTGTCAATGGGCCAAACCACAACTCAGAGGTGAATTTCTAATGAACCTCTGACACTCTGCAGAAACTATGACCTTAAAAAACAAGACAGATTTTGGCCAAAAAAAACTGCATAATCATAATTAAAAGACCACTGGGAACGCTTTGAAAGTAGATCAAAAGATGATTGAAGTGGGACTTTAAATGAGCCCATATAAAATGTTTCAACTAAGCACGTAATTACTTTCAACTTAATGGGTTGACTGTTTTTGTAAATCATCAAATTACCAAATTTGCAATTGTTGCGCTGTGAAGGAAATATAATCAGTTCCTCGGAGTCTTCATGCCACCCAAAAGCTTTGTTTGTTTTAGACTTCTGCCCAATAAACTGTAAACTGCCAGCCATTCTTAAGTGGCCATAATAGTTTAATGTATGTTCCTGTTTGTGTTGTGGCACCGTTTCAGCACACAAACATCCACAGTATACATTCTCTGTTATTATGGCAGACTATTGCCAGCATTCCAGCAGCCTGAGTTGTGTATGCATGTTGTTTGAAAGGTTTTCTCAACAAACCTCCGCCTCTTCAAAGAGACACGTACACATTTAATAACCATATACACCCGCCAAGGAAAGACAGTTGGGCCATAAATGAACTTTCCATCCTTCTCATCGTTAAACACCTCAAATCAAACTCTTCAGGACATTTTACTCGTAAAAAAAGGAAATGGTACCCCTTCACAGCTGATAAAAGACAAACTTTTCATCTTAACAGCAGAAGGACTCCAGCTTTCAGTTCAACGTACACTCCCAAACTGAAATGATCAGTAGGTTACGCCATGTAGGATGCAGATGTATATAATTCTACAAACATGCTCATTATACCATCATGTGGTGTCAGTGTGAACAGCTTGCCTTCTTATTATGTTGGAGATGAAAGCCGATACCTTCCTATATTCAAGCAATATCCACAAAGCAGTGCACGTACACATGAGATGCCCTCAGATGTTTCCTCCTTGTAAAGTTTGCCAGCTTCCATATGATTACAGAAGGAAGTGTCCCTTCAACGTTCTGTTTTATCTCCAGACCGGACATTGATGAAGCAGACATGTGAGACACGTGGAGGCCTAAGGAACGTGTGCTGGAGCTCAGGCTTGTCCAGTGATGGTTAAGGAGAGGTCAACAGGAAGCAAGGATCTGAAGAAGCTTCAGGAATCTTCAATGATGAGGAGAATGCAGGACAGTTTCTGCTACATATAATATCGAAAGAAGCTAAATCAGATGATTACAAAGCAGATTTATCTGCAGAATCGTCTCAACGTTTTGCCAAAAATTAGAAGAAAAATAAATGAATAAATATATATATACATATATAAAGAAAAGTATTGATTCTGTTTTTTTCTTATATTACCATTGGAATGTAAAGCTCACTACAAATCTTCACTGTAGCCTATAGCAATTGGAGCAATTTAATGAATTTCCGTCACTGACAACGCCAAGACCAGTTTAGCGAATATCTTTTACTGGTAATTTTTGTGTGACTGATTAGGTTTTGTCATCAATGCTATAATGTTAATGTCTTTTTAAGTGGTTCATTTATCTTCTTTGGTCTTTCCTGGCTGTTTGAAGTGTAATTTTAGGTCTTGCAGGAAAAAGTCAGAGCACATTTTTTAAAAGCTCATTTATTGTACTGTGGCTTGTTGGCTAAACATTTTTAGTACAACTTGTTCTCTCTTTGCTGACAGCATAATGACATTGCCTCTCTGTACTATAGGATTCTTACTGAATGTGCATTTTTTTTTTTCACTTTCGGAATGCGCCTTTTGCTAAATTTTAGGATTGCGTTTCAAGCAAATGTATGATTTAAAGAAGAAAAACTGAAAATTGTGAATATTTTCACCTAAAGATAAAGAAAACCTTTATGAAATCTATTAGGTGCCAAGAGTACTAAATAGCTTGCCCTGTTAATGAGTTGTTTTCAAACCTTAGCTGATTGAAGTTAATGAGATGGGGCACATCACTTGAAGACGAGGGATGAGCCGCTCTTTATTCCAAGAAAGTCTGTGATAGACAGAGAGCCAGTTGAGTGTCTGAAGCACCTGATTAGATTATCCTGCTGTGAGTGTGATGGCGCTTTAGGACACGGTCGTCACCCCAAAGCTCACCTCATCTGCCCTTTCCTCCAAGTCTCATATCAGATTTAGCCTGTGCCTAAACTGAGATGCCTGCAGTTACACCTCCCCCTGTTGGTAAGAGGCTGAACTTCAACTCAGATAAAAGAAAATTCTCACAGTTGGTTTCCGAGGCTCCTGATCTTTAACCCTTGTGCTATCCTAGGCACTTTAACATTGGGAATTGGGTCATCTAGACCCACTAGACATTTGTGATCTTCACTGGTGTCCATGGATTACATGAAACCTTTCCACCTTTATCCACCTTTGTCATGGTAGGGAGAACACGTCAATGTAAGGATCGGGTCATCTGGACCCCATAGGATAGCACAAGGGTTAAATCAACTAGACTGTTAAAAAAATAAATAATAATAATTGGATTTTATTGTATTAAAAGTCAAAAAAGGAAAGAAAAAAAAAGGCATTTGCGGCGTTAAGAACAGAAACTCTTGCGGTTCAAAATAAAAAACTCAAATGCAAGAGAAGCAATGTTGGTAAAAGCCCCTGATTTCAAAGCATAACTCATTAGCTTTTGTCATATTCAATAAAAAAAATGTTTGGCATTAGAGCTAAAACTAATTATGCTGTAAATAGAATGCACTCATGTTTATTTGTTTTTTTTTATTCCTAAAAATAAAAGAAATGTAAACAAATGAGAAATAAATGTCTGAAAAATATATTTCTATCAAAAATACCTGAGGCAAATGCAAAAGCTTTGCCACACTGGTTTTAAAACACTCCTTTATATTTTTTACCCAGTTTCAAAGCCTAAATGAGAATTTTTACAAGCACTATTAAAGGAAAAGAAAAGCAAAAGCAGTAGTTCACTTTGCCACTAATAAAACTTTTTTATGATCCAATTTGTATTAATCTGGTACATTGAAATGTTTAGTTAACTGAGACAAAAATGCAGAAGTAGTGTTTTAAATTCTAAATCCTCTATTATCAATTTCTAAGAAATGTGTATAAAATGTACGAGCCAAGTTTTGCTTACAGAAGCACTTAAGAAAAAAAGGAATAATCAAAAAGTCGACTACATCTACAAAAGCAGAAGTTTTGGCCCTTTTGTGGTCTGGATCCTTGAATTATGTTTTCTTAGAATTGTCGATAAAGACTCTCATTCATCCAGGTTGATTCCATCATAGTAGGTTTAAAGGTTGTCATCTGGACTTCATTTTTTAAAGTTGAAGAAGTTTCACCTCTTATCCAAAAGGCTTTGTCAATTCTTTGTCAGTTTCTTAAAATTAGTAAAGGAAAGAAATCAGCAAATGTTTGCAGCCATTATTGTTGCTCCACATCATTCTGGAAAAATACTTGACGTCATTCTAAATGTGAATCCATTATTCTACAAAGTCAGACTTTTCACAAATGATAAACTTTTTTATGTGTACACAATCAATCTTAGAAAAATGAAAACATTTACACAAAACACTTTTAGACTCAGCAGATGGGTTTGCTATGATTTCAAGGAATTTTCAATTCCATTTTTAGGAAGAAAGTCTGTTTACTTCAGATAAGACGAAAAAAGATATTAAAATTAAGAATAGAATTGAATGAAAATCATCCGAAGGTGCTACAAGAAAGGAGTTTATGAAATATTCTTTGGGATTCCACCATCATCACACAACGTTCAACTAATCACTGCCAAATAAACATATTATGTTTGTGTTAATCCAAAAGAATAATTTTACTTCATTCCGAGAGCCAGTAAGAGGTGGATGATGTATGTAATTCCAATATATGTTTCCCACTGCTTTCTCTAGGCTACAGGATTACTTCATTCCAGCACAGAGTGCATCTAATCTACAGATGCATGCTGGTATTATCCAGTGCCGCTTGGAGTGCGTGAGAGAAAACCATACCTTATAGATTAAACCTTGTGAATGGGGCTCACCCTTTAGAAACATGATATGCTGTCACTCTGGGTGAGTTAATAAATGTCTATTAGGCAAGAAAAATCAAGACTTTATCCTTTATCTTTGTATTATATTGCGTATATGTTAACATTAAGTTCTATATTCGTTTTTGTTTCAAATTAAAGTGCACAAAATCCCTTTACACAATTAATTTTACTGTCAAAAATAATGACATAGCAGTAAGCTGTATTTCTTTATGTTAAGATAAAAATATCAGTGAAAAATGCTGTGTTTTTTTCCCTCTATGAGTAGCGGTTTCTGGCAGCCTGCTATGTTCTCCAGATGGTTGCTGTGTTCCCCTTTAGCAGTCTGTGAGTTTTGGCTCTGAGCCTTTTGTGAGTAAGGCAGGGCAGGTGAGGACAGCTTGGCAACAGAAGACTGTAAAACACAAGCCAAAGAGCTGCTGTGGGGTTTTTAGTCAGCATGCTCTTGTCTTATCTGGATCAGTGAGAATTAAGGCTGATGCTGCATTCATTTTTCCAACATATCCATGCTGTTATCCTCAAATATGAAAAGAAATCTAGGCATTTGCTCTCATTTTTCCTTCCATCCATTTCCTTTGCTGATATATTACTAATCTCGTTTCCCAATCCCCCACTTTCTCTTTCCAAACTTGATATAAACCAGGAAGTAGCACATGTTGCAGTTCCTCAAATGACCACTGGGAGCAGGTTGCAAACCTCCATTTACTCCCATGTAAATAACAATCATCTTGAAGCTAACAATTAACTAAGGTACAAGCTGGTTACTGAATATTTTTTTTAAAAAATTTAATTCTACTTAATATTTGTGACATATAATTTTTTTAGGAGATGTTAGAGCTCATATTTGTGCATATTAACACGGAGAAAACTTGTGCTTGTTTTCTCCATGGCTTCATTTTTGCCATGTAGAATTCAAAGAGTGATGTAAGATTATCTGTCCAGAGTATGTCTTTGTCTCAGTCTTTGTCTTTGTCAAGATTTTCTTCTTCTTTTTTACCTTACAGCTGCTCCCTCTAGGAGTGCTGTCCATTGATGCAGGTTTGACATTGATGGGAGAAACTTTTTCAAACAGATAGATTTTGCTCAAACATGAAGAAAGTTTGCATGCACTGTTTGGTGACAAAATTTTGCATAATCTTAAACTTTACGCACAAATGGCCACAGTTCCAAGAAGAAGTTTATAAAATTAGAAGTAGCAAAGAGAACACATCTTTTCTACTCATTTAAATGTTTATGGAATGAGACAAAGAAACAGAAATTACTTTTAAAAAATGGGGTATTGAACATGTTTCTGTTTTATTCTTTTTTTCAAAGTGACTTTTTAATTTTGGACATTTCTTTTGTGAAAAGTTTGGTTCTCTTTTTCTGCAGGTCTCCAAACTGTTGTGCTCCTTGATCCATCTTTCAAGGGCAATAATGTAGTTTTTAAATCCCTAAGTAATTGCTGATGTTTGTGTCCGTTTTCCTAGTAAGCCAACCACAAATCCTAATCACGTACATTGCATGCCCTGGCAATTATTTTGTTCTGGATCTACACTGCTGCCATTAGAAAACAGTTGTGAAAACAATTGTATCCCATGCAGACAGATCGGCCAAATTAACCCAGTTGAAAGAGTTTGATCATTTACATTTTGATTTAAACTTATTTACTTAGAGGGGATTTGTTGTTTGCAGGTAACGTAGTTTTAAAATAAGGTTTTGGAAAGGGTCTTGAGGCAGAGGGGCTGATGCCCCCTCTTCCCCCTGTAGATCCGCCCCTGTTTTCTTTCATTCAAACCACTCCCAGAGCGGCTGGATGTTATTGCAGAACAGAAACCATGAGGTGATTCAACTTCTCAAAGTATTCCTAGACGGTGTACCAAACATTGAATATTTTTTTTTCTCTTTTTTTTGTTCTTTGGTTATGATTTTATTGAAAACTCAAACAATTTCTAAGTTTCAGGAAAAAATAAACCTAAGACTGAGCCCATGCAAAGCAAGAAAATACACCCCAATTTTTACACCCATTTTTGTGTCTTTATTAATTTGTTTTTTTCTTTTCTTTGATTTGATTTTGTATATCAAAGCTTGTATTTAAGTCTCAAAAACATTTGAACAAAAGAGAGAAAAAGGTTTTCAAAATTAACCTGATGTCATTATTTCTCAATAAGTCCTAACTCAGAACAATCCCATAAAAAGTCAGGAAATTTTGTGCTGAAACAACAAATCTCTATTTTATTTTTATTCATTCTTTTGGTCTAAATAATTTTTTTTCTCTATAAATAAATTCATTTGTTTAATACCCCCCCCCCCCCCCCCCACACTCTCAAATCCCTTTGGGGCTGCACTTTTATTCTTAGTAATATTGGCATTTAATGCTATCATTGCACCTGGAGATAAGCTACTGCAGCCAACTGTCACAGGAACACTGAGCCAAAAAATAAAAACAGGAAACAGGAAGTAATCCATTCAGAATTTGCAAAAAAAAAAAAAAAAAAGAAGGAAACTCTTAATCCCCCTTACTGCACCGATTCTCCCGGTAAAGGGGATTTGCACATTAACAATCTTTCACAAACAGAACAAAATATATCATAAAGCAATTTATTACGTTTGTTTTTACAAAAATAATATGTACAAAAAAAAAGGTACAACTTAAATTGCTTCTAAATGAAGCTTTCAAATTAATGTTGCTCTGAGCAACTTAAAAGAAAGTTGTGCTTTTCTAGAGGACTTGCCTAGAATCTTTTTTCATCCAAATAACACAGAATCATCAAGCTTTGGTCCAGATGTTCCAAAAAGATTAAGAAAAAAAAAAAAACCTTAAAAAACCTTAAAAAACCCTGTATAACTGTTTGGCATGGCGGAGGAATAATAATAATTTGCCCCTGTTTTGGAACAAGGACCCAAGGACCAGTGCAGACAACAGAGTGTCAAAAACTAAACTTTAAAAATATTGCATCAAACTGCCCTGTAACTCTAAACCAGGAGAGATCGAAGTTTCAGCAAGAACTCTGTTGAAGCGCTTTGGGATTTATTTATTGATTTTTAACATTTTTTTGGATGAACTTAACGCAAGATTGTTTCCTGATCTTGAAGTTGTACACCTTTTTTTTCTACAACCTCACTGTCTGCTGTGCAACTATGCAATTTCTCCATTTAGAATTAATACAATTTTTTATTATTGTTGTTCCTGAGTAAGGGGAAAAACTTTTCCATATTAAGTGAGCGACAGATTTAGTGATATGTGAACATACAGGGATTATAGGTTGCTGCAGCAGAAGGGGGTTCTGGAAGGCCATGCTAGATATTATTATTAATGTTCTTTTTTTTTTACTTGTCCAATTCAGAGGCTGAACAGATAGAAACTGAGCCTTTTGAATAGAAACAGATTTTATCCTTTCATGTATTATTTAAACACACAAGGTGTACAATTGTATTAACCCCCTTTGTTAGTAGTTGAGGGTATCGTGATCGTGTGTTCCTTTCAGTGGATGGAAGGGTGAAGAGGGAAATGTTCTGGGATTAACAACAAAAAGTAGAAAAAAACAACAGATGTTCAAAGTTTTCCACTAAAATATTTAAAAAATACTGCATATTTCTGCACAAACACATACATCTACACACTCAAATATCCGTATAAAACGTTTGTTCCTAATTTATGAAAAAGACAGGCTTTTATTTTAAAACTAATGCTATTTGTCAGATTTTATAGGAAAACAAATGTTGTGCCTTGTCATTAAAAAAAAAGTTTATTTAATCATAGCCTTAACAAAAAGTAGTAAACTTGTAGTAAATTTTATCAAGTATACTTGAGTACAAATAAAGTTAGTCTACTGTTGACCATGTATGTGTAGCGTTGTAGGTATACTAACTGAATACTTTTTAAGAATACATTTGAACATTTTAAGCCTACAATAAAGAGTATGTTTAAAGTAAAATATACTGGTTCACTTTTAGTATACACCAAGTATACTTGTAGTATATTTACATAAAGTACTTTTTACTGAGAGTATTCAGAGTTAAAATGTTTTGCTGCCATATTGAAATCTCTGGTAGTCTAAAGTCCAGAAGCTTGGCTTTTTACATTTTTTGGTCTCCTACCACCCTCTAGTGTCGAAAAGCAGCTTAGTGCTAAATCATGAACCAACTGTTTATAGATATTTTTTATTTGAACTATGGATCTGGAAGTATGTTTAAAATGAAGATATTACATTACATTAACACAGGCCCCAATTCCAAAACGGGGCAGGGTTAAGACCATCCCCAACCTGAGGAGAATAGTTTTGTTATGGAGCATTTGCATTTCTGGACGCACCTGTCCGGGATGCACCTCGTCCAACCGTCGGTGGGATAGAATCCAGCAACCTATGACCCCAAAAAGGGATCAAGCAGTTTATGGAAAATGGATGGATTTCTGGCTGTAAACATGTAATCTCTTTTGCTCTGTTTTCACATCGTTTCTCAAAGGTCCTGGACAAATGATGGGGCCTCGAATACGGATGTAGAAGAAACCGACACTGATTTTGAATTTCTGTTCAACAGAATGATTAAAACAGGTAAAAAAGTAGCATCACAGATCTTAAGATTTTTAGTCAGTTTTTTTAAAGGCTCGCTGTGCTGTCGGATGTGTTGTGCACCACACCAAACATGGACTTCGGAAAGAGGTTTCCAAAGAAAATCAGAGAAGCAGTCGAGTAAAAGCTAGAAGACCACATCAAATCTGCTTTTGTAAAAGCAGCTGGAAAATATTCATAAATTAGAAGATCTGCAGGACTGAAGACAAACCTCCCTAAACAAAAGAAACCAGTCATTTTGCGCCCCCTCGTGGTCCCAAACTATCTGAAGATCAAAGTCCATCAGAGTCCGATTGATGCACCCATGTCTGGACTTTTCAAAAGCCGAAATACTACTTAAAGATTAAAACCTTTTCATCATAACTTTAACCTTTTGATCGTCCCCGCTGTTAAACATTAAGGTTTGGAAAGTTCTGCAGCTGTAGCTGAGACAGTCGGAGAAGGTTTTCCCACAACCCACAGCAAATCATTGTTGACAAAGGCAGAAATCTCTATGACAATTAAAAACATAAACCAAAGTAAAAATCTTTTTTTTTCTACCCAGGCTTCTACTGTTCTGTTCAACAAAAATGTACTAGAAATGTCAGATTTGAGTAGATTTAAATACATTTTGACTGTTTCAAATAAAAAGAAATCTGCTTTTAAATTAAAAATACATGTGTCATACTTTACTTAATCAGAGAAACTAGAAGACAAACTGAGCTTAACTTGCTATTGAAGTTTATTCTGTACAGAGGAACACTTTTTACAAAATTAAACTAGATATATAATCACTACATGAAACAAGTTAAATCATATGTACAATATTAAATGAACCATATAATACAGGTCACATACAAAAAGGACACTTTAAGTTAACATGTTGTGGAAATTATTTGTTAAAATTAAAAGACCTGCAAAGAACAAGCCACCAATTATTTTTTTAATCATCTCTTATTATCATAAATGACTTCTCAACTCTAAAAGGAAACTTCTAACATCTCAGACTCGTAAAATTAAAATATATTCTCTCTCCTAGCAAGCAGGACTGTTTTTATAAATGCGATGATCTTGACGAGAAGAATCGGCTTGGTGAATGGCATTCCTCCAGGATAAAAGGTACATGTTTAACATGGGATTTTTAAAATTTACATCCTTTTTTTACTCTTTTTTTTCTTTTTCTGCGTTCAAGCAAATACAGTATTAATACAGTTAACAAGCCAAGTCACGATGTCTTTATTTTCAGCATTATGGCATTTTTTTTGTAGCCATTTTCTGCCCAGTGGTTTCAAACTGGTTGTTTTAAATGGCCAAAAGAAAAAAAACAAAAGCAAAAAAACAAAGGAAAGAAAATAAATCAAAACATGGCATTCATGCTTTTAACTTCCACTGACGACAAAGAAATACAACATGTGATAGTTCAAGAAATCTGGCAAACTTCCTCGGTTCACACAATGGTACTTAGTGGAAAAAGTATTTGTATTTTTTAGTTAAAGTGAAAAACCTTTTGAAAAACTGAATGTTGTTCGACTTGTTTTCTGTTTAAAATCTCACCTTGATCAGATTTTAAACCGTTCAGTAACTACAAATGTAACCATGTAACCAAAAAAGCAAAGAGAAGATGCAACAGAAGTGATGTAGCTTCACTAAACACAGTGTCGGGTCAGAGATCTCCCGTCTCATCTGTGGCTGTGTCTAAACCTGGCTCATTACCCAGAACACCTCACTGCGCTGCTCCCAGTCCCGAGCAAACGTTAAACTAAATGATGAGCTTTGTTTTTAGACCACCAAGTTTAGGAAGTACCATTGTTTGAACTGCCACTGCTCTGCTTTTCAGATATTGCTGTAAAACAAACATAAGGAAGCGGCGTATGGCACAACAAAACATGGAAAGAGTCTACGCTTCCACGGGACACTTTGACCTTTCCTCGCCATTTTCCCTGGACATTGCAAGGCTAGTGACAGGCCCCCAATTTGGTCTTCAGGTGAAGACAAAAAGATGGGGGGAAAAAAGAAAAAAAGGCAGATGTGCATTTTAAGAGCCACCAAGAAAGAAAAAATCTAATCATAAAGCAGGTCTTGGCATTGAGAGAATAAAGCAAACGGCTAACAAGCATTTTCAAAAACTGGGTCTTTCATGTTCCCTTTGATAGAAACCCAGACAACACCAAGTAACGATCCATAGACGGTGAATCAAACAGTTCCTATGTTAAGGTTCCTGCGTTCAGTTTGTTTGAGAACATGCTGGTATGACTAAAGAACCAGTGTTGTGCTGTCTGGACCCTCAGATCGCAGGAGAAAAGCAGGAGCGATGGAGATTCGAGGAATAGAATAAATAATGACACAGTATGTTGCAAAGACACACAGACACACTCATCGCCGACTAAAAAGAACCTGAGAATGCAGAAAAATCAAAAGGAGCTTCAGACATGTTTCCTGCAGGAATGAACAAGAACTAAGAATTCTAGGACAACTGGAGGTGGGAAGAAGGATGGAAAGCCCAGCCTGGTATTTTGAAGCACAGGGCAAAGATGTCCTATTGCCGTAGAGCCTAAGAGGGGCAGTTTTTTTTGGTGGAGGGGACCTAGAGCCCGTCGTGGGTGTTTAACATTTCTTCAGCTCTGCGGTGGGACTCCAAGGCTTTTGTGGTGTAAATATCCTGAGGCAACTCAGACTTGCGCCGCACCATCGCCCGCTCTTTCCGCTGCTCATGCTGCGGCTGCAGGACAGAAAGCAAAAGGGGAACCAATCACTTCTAGCTGTGTAGCATAAGATACACAAAAACTGAACTGCAGACAAGACTTATATAATCGACTGGTAAAAAAAAAAAAAAAAAGCTTTTACAGCCATGTGCAACAGGAAGTAGTTTAAAATAAAGAGGAAATGAAGGAAAATTTGGGCTGGTTTGCTCATTTAAATATAATTAT
Organism: Oryzias latipes; assembly: GCF_053564925.1. Classification (NCBI taxonomy): domain Eukaryota; kingdom Metazoa; phylum Chordata; class Actinopteri; order Beloniformes; family Adrianichthyidae; genus Oryzias; species Oryzias latipes. The sequence continues at coordinate 20,761,316 of NC_136258.1, read as the reverse complement.
TGAATTAGGATTGAGACTAAAGTAACAGCAAATGTATGTAATCGGCATGTTTTACTGTCAAACACAAAAGCGCCAATGCAAAAGGAAGCCAAGACAGAGAGAAAGTCAGGTTTACCTGAGTTGCGCCCTCCTCAACTGTCTTTTTTAACCTCTGAACATCTTCTATCAAAGGGACATCCGTCTCCATTGCTACAGGACTATTGAGGTCAGAGGAATCAACATATACAAAGAACTATGTTTGAAAAAAAAGAAAGAAAACAACAACAAAAAGGAAAATGGGGAAAGAAGGTGGAGAAGAAACTTTCAGTTGCATGCATGCAAGGAGGAAGTCAGACAAATGTTTTGTTCTTCTGATTATTTGCAGTCGGGAAGCTGAACTTTAACCAAACATTTCGGGATCATACGTGATGGATGATAAAAACGGGTTCTCTCAAAATCGACATTTTCCATTTTTATTAAGGCTTTTGGGTCATTTGTTGCATCTTCTGGGATGAGTTCAAAACAGACCAAGAGTTATCATAAATCGTGAAAATTCGCGTTTGAAATATTTGCAAATAATTGGATTTTCAAGTTTTGTGTTTAACTTTTACTGAATGACGATATATATATATATATATATATATATATATATATATATATATATATATATATATATATATATATATATATATATATATATATTAACTACAGATTGTGATGTTTCAACAAGATTATAAACAACTAAAATTAGTTAAATTACATTTTCTAATGTAAAAAAGAGCCACTGTGTATCCATGTTTATGAATTTATATACAAATATATAATTTACATCAGAACGTCACTAAATGCCAGAATGGATTACGATTGGGAAGTTTACCTCATTTAATAAAATGTGAGTTTGAGATCATTTTCTGTTTCATTTTCTTTTTTTACTTTTGCACGTGAGACAAGTGTGAATGTTGAGAACGCAAACGCTCACACCGCCTGAAACGCTTTGAAGGGTTTAGAACCGCCAGAGCGTGTACTGACCAGAAGCCTGCAAGATTTCTCTGCACTGTGTTAAAGACTCTTTGTTATTCACATTAGTGTGCTACTTTGTGGACGCTTCTTTTTTCTAATGTTGGTCCCCACTGGTAATTAAGAAAAACCAAATGTATTTTTCTGACATTTTTGTGTGGTTACATATTTATAACACTATTATTTTATTTACATGTCTTAAAATGTAAGGAAAGAAATGCTCTACTTTAAGAAGGAGTACATTTGTGTACACGGTAAAATACTTCAATTACACAAAGAGATGGGTAAAAGTGTTCCTCGGCTTACCTGTGGGTTTGATTTAGCGAGGTTCTCGATCTTCATCCAAGCTTCTTCGCGTTCCTTTGATTTAGCTTTTTCTCTGTTGAACAAAACCAAACTTTGCTTATTTTCCTTTTCAACTCATTTGACGTCCTGCGAAGCATTTTAACTGAAGAGATGCGGCCGATTGATTTAATACAACAATTACAGAGAATGAAGAGGAGCCGTACTTGTTTTTTTCTGCCCTAAACTGCTGTGTGCAATCATCAAAGAGTTTCTGATTCATCTCCATGAAAAGCTTCAGAGCGTTGTAGATGAGGCCGTGGATGGTCCTGTCAAAAAGAATACATAATATATTATGAGATATAATGTATTGAGAAACCATGAGAAACGTTGACCAGTTTAGTCCAACAAACAAAATCCAAGTGGAATCTTTAAAAAGCTATGCAGCTAAAAATGTTATATTCATTTTTAACACATTTGTCCTTTGCTAAATCACGGTTCACTTTTCGATGATTATTTTTCAATGCATTTTTTAATATCATGTCATGATTGGCTGTAGACCATTGTCAATCAATCTCCGTACAGAGTCCCACAGTTTGCCAAATGCCCATACATTTGTATCCCAATGAGTTCATTGTTTTCATTCTATAATACCAGACTTATTTTAATATGAAGGTTTTAATTTTGAGAGTTTAGAAAAAGAGAGAAAGGTCAGAGCACTTTACTCTTTTAATTCACGTCAAACATGATTAGCGCGTCAAATTTAAATTGGCCACTTTTTTTTTGACATGTGTCAAAGTCCAAAACTGTGTTCATAGACCTGCTGCTGCTGCTGCGTGTGGGAGGAGCTACAGTCAAACGCGTTTCCCGATCTCATCACTATGTGGAAGACTTGGAGGAGATGCGCCTGAATGATAGCGGCTTTCAACTGTACGTCTGTGTCTGTGACCCAGTCTGAAGACTTGCTGTCATGGCACTGACGCAGGAAAAAGACGCTGCTCCGTCTGTCTCCAGTGGGAGTCATATAGCAGCGGGGGACACAGTGAAAGAATATAAAGTTATAAATTCAGGCTTGCTTTACTTTTTTTTTTTTTAATGCAATGCCCCATAATGCACTTTGTTTTTATATATACAAGCATCTTTGCTATGTCTGAACTCCCACCCTAACCCCTAAAAAAAACTATATAGTGCGGGACTATGTAGTGCTCTGGATTTTAAAAGTAATTAGCACACCATGCTCACTACTTTTTTTGTTTCCTTATTTTAAAACGGCAAATATGATGTCATCGATTTCACGAAATTAAAATCTAACTGATATGAGCGCTTTGCAATGATCATTTATGAGTCCACTCTCTTTTGAAGATAAAAACATTGATAGTTTTTTTTTTAAAATACATTTTTTGGCAAAAGTTGTTCGGATGCAATGCATTGTGGTCTATATTCACTAATCTAGTGAGCAGCCATGCACACTGGTTTGTCGCAGAGACTTCTGGGAAGTTTCAAGGGCACTTGATTTTGGAATTGTAGATTCGGACAGCACTTCCAAATGGAGAATGCACTATATAGTGAGTAGAGAAGGAATTTGGACACAACCCCTTGAGTAGTATTTTATTTATATGAATATCTTGAGTTCAAATATATCATTAAGAGTTTTGTTTATTATAATTAGGCCTCCATGAGAAAAAGTTTTGAAGTGATATATATTTTATATGTTTATAAATGTGTGTGTGTGCTTTGAAGTATACGGTTTTATTACATGTACACGTTTTAAAGCTTTTTAAAAGATAAACTGTAAGCTTTTATTGTTATTTCGTCCTGTTGGTTTTTTTTCCCCACTTTTTACTGATCTGATCCGCCTCTCTAAAACCATAGCAAGATCCAAACCTTAAGTTTTGTGGTCGGTTGGATCGCTATAAAAATTAAAGAATACTACTTTGCAGATTTCACTTTAGGACGCAACTCCCGTGATAAATGAGAGGCCGCTGCACTTGCTTAATATTTATTCAGTGTCGTTCTGAGCAGCCTTGCATGCTCTGACGAAAGACCTCGCAGGCTGTTAAACGTGAGAAACACACCCTTGAAAACACCATGTGAAGTATTTTGTCGCATTGTGTCAAAGAGGTGTGACGTTCAAGGTCAAGTGTGGAGTAAACTTTGGTGGACGTCCACACAGAGGGCGTGCAGAAAGGACTCACTTGTTCCAGTGCGTCTTTGAGTTGCGGTACAGAGCGGGAAACATTATGGGCAGAATCTTTGCTGCGTTGTCGCTGATGAGGCTCATGATGTACTCGTTGTTCCAGTAATACAAAGCTCGTTCTGCCACCTAAAGAAGTCAGACAAATAAATGAGATACAACTTTGGTTTACTTTTCTATTAATTATAAAAATAAACAAATTGTAATGAAAATGTTAGCTTTTCAACAGATGCCTAAAATCAATAAAGGTGCTTCAAGATATATATAGTAAACCAAAAAGATGAGATCGTTTTTTTTACACCATTCTCACCTTTCTATAGTTCTGGAGGGGCCAGGAAATGTAAATGCAGTGAGTACATATCTAATTTAAGCACAAAATCTCAAAATATCCTGAACAGGAAAACACAGATTTCCCAGCTGAAGCTCGTCTGATCGTCCGGGGGTGTACCTGGAAGTGTGGACTGGACACACACTTTGCCAGCTGTCTGAAGAGAGGCTCCTGCACCTTCACAAACTCTGAGGGCTCGATGACGTCCAGGATCTCCTCCAGCTCATTAAGAAACATCACCTCCTTGGGACTGTGAGTCTTTGGCCAGTACTTTAGTAAAGCCATCACGACCTGTTGGGATGACCAGGAATAGGTAGGATGGTTCTTATTATGTGGGGAAAAAGCACATAGCACATGCACAAACAAAAAAAAGAAGAGTTTTTTTTTTGTTTTGTTTTTAAATGAGGACATACCGGTTCTGTTAGAGTACTGTCTTTTTCTAAAAACTGCACGACGCAGTAGGCCAGCTGCAAAAAAGCACCACATTCAATCAGTAAAGGGGCAAAACATCTGAAAATCAACATAAAAATGCAAAAATCAAAGCTGAGGACGAGCTTAAACATGCTTTTTTTTCTGCAGCTTGAAAGTGAGGCAGCACTAAGGCGACCTCTCATGTGAAACTGCTGCGAGCCATTTCCAAGCTGCACTTTTCAGCAACGCCAAACACGAAATCTCAAAAAGATCGGCTGGAAGTATAAAACAGAAGCCATACCTGTGGGTGGTAGACACTGAGTGATTTGACTTTGTGCAGAGGCAATAAAACTTTTAACAGGAAAATCTTGTGCTCCTCTTTTAGTGGTAAGGCAAATCCGTTGATTATACTGGAACACACAGAAGTAATTATTTGAAAAATGCAATCGATGTCACTCGTATTTAGTGAGATTTCACAGTTCAGAACTGGTAAATAAATGACTAAATCCCGCACGTCAGAGGAGCTTCCACAGTTCATTGAAAACCTTAAAATCTCTTACCTCCCAAGTATTTCTAGTAGTTCAGCTATTCCATTATGGTGCTCCGTCTCATATATAAATCTGAGAAAACAGAGTCTTGTTGAGTGAAAATAAACTGACCTGAATGACTATTTTGTTGCCAAACACCGAGACGAGCACTAACCTATAGAAAATGTTATTGATCTGTTTTCTGATATACGCTCTCAGTCCCAGAAACTTCCCATAGATCCTATGGAGAGTGGTTTTCAGGAAGTCCCTCTCTCGAGGATCCTCGCTGTCAAATAGTTCTAGAAGCTGCAAGGCATCAAAAGTGAAGATGTTTTAAGATCTTCTCACATGCAAATGCAGAAAAAGAGATGGATGCTTGAAGGCTTTGAAAGGACAAGTACCTGCATAACAAATTTCTGATCGATGTACTTCTTCGCTATGTTTGGCTGGAAATCGGGCGCTTCTAAAAACCTAAGAAAAAATTCATAGACGAGCTGGAACAGAGAAAAACAGAGGAACTTAGACAGCAGAGTGGATGGAAAAAGAGTTTTTGTAATTATTTAATCAAGAGATATGAATAAAATCTTTTGTTCTTCATAGTTGTACAGTGCTGCAAGTGGCTAATCATTAACCTGGAGGTGGGGCCAGGCCGCTTCGAGCGTTGGCTCATCTTCCTCAGGATCAAACTCTGCTCCGGTGGGGTTGGATGAAGGAGGCAACGTCCTGAACATGTTCACAGCAAACTGAAAGACACACCATCATGCTGGATCTTAGTCATCTTTTCTTTATAGGTGAAAGGTCAACATTTTTTTTTTCTCTTGCAAAAGGACTCTTCAAGGATTTATGCACGTGTCTAGTGTTTCCAATGTCTCAGTGTCAACTGACTCCTTTGTGGGCAGCTGTTCCCTGCCAGGCAAATCATGAGACGGTGCAGGTGGCCGACGAAAACACAGTGAGCCTTGTGTGGAATGAAAAAGTATAAGGTAGATATCCAGCATAAGCTGGGTCTTGATTCAATATTTAACTCATTACATGACCACCCATTAGATCCAGAGTTCTCACAGTAATTTCCTCCAGTATAGATACCACTCTTAAAAGATTTGAATCCTTCAGTTTTGGTTCATAAATTTAACATTTGATTTGTTCAAATTTGGTTCAAAATTTCATTCCAAAACAAGTTTTGTCTGACTTTGACCAACAGTTTTAACATTAAGCAAAACTTTATTAGTCTTCTGTTAGAAGCGAATTTTCCCATAAATAAATCTGTCTGCAAACCTAATACAGTAATTACACAGGTCCAGCACTAGTGTTTATTTCTAAACGTCCTTCCAAAAATAGAAGTAGTGCCTGCAGCTGTTAAAAAATAAAGCACTACCTTGTATTTTTCTGAGACTTTTTTTTCAAGCAAAATGAATAACGTGAAGATTTCATGGTAAACTTAGTACACATTAGCCTCGTTTCCACTGAGTGGTTCAATTCGGTCCGGTTTGGAATGGTCCAAGTAATTCAGGTGAGTGTTTACACGTCACGGTGCAACAACAAAGGAGGTCGCCCAGCATCTCATTTTTCCTGCTTGGCTTTTGAAACTTCACATATAAAAAGCATTGAATGTTGATCGAAAGAAGATTGTAGGCTGCAAAGACGAATACAGCTGCTTTCTTTTGTCATAATTCAGCCAAATCAACAGGTCTAAACAGTAGCTACGCTCTAACCGGTCCGTTCCATTTTTCCATGGCCCAGATATTGGAACGGTTCGGCTGGCTCTGTGGGTCCATTCTATAATGAAAACACTAAAAATACCAGACTGGACCGGACCGGACCGCTCAGCGGAAATAAGGTATTTCTCTATTCTTCAACAAATTCAATTCAATTTTATTCATATAGCCCAGTATTACAACAATAGGCATCTCAATGGGCTTCAAACCGGTAGTTGTGTAATAAACATGAATCATAAAGAACATAAAGTCATAGAATTCAAAAGTTAATTATTAAACTAAACTAAACAGACAAAAGCCAAGAGGTAACACCAAACCTTTAACTTTAAAATCCAGAAAGTGAAGTCTACCTTCTACTAGCCCTGCACAACAAATCGCAAATTTATTGTTATCGTGATATCAAGCTGTGCAATATGTATATTGCAACGAATGGTTACTTTAAATGTGCTAAAACAATCTCATAGCAGCTTGAAGTATTTAGCTAAGCAAATAATTCCATTTCTGCATTTGACCAATCGGATGAAGCCCTTTTATGTTAGATGTTCGCAGCCCATGTAGACTAGTTTCATTCGATTAATTAAAGAAGCCGGTAGGTCGACTCTTACTTAAAATAAACTACCAGTGAAATGGAATTGATGTTTTTGGTTGGTTTGCTATTTGTTCATGTATCGCAAGTTATATCGTCATTGCAATATTGATCACTAATATAGCATATCGCTAGTTTTCCTCATATCGTGCAGCCCTACCTTCTACACACTATAAAGACACTAAATCGGTGAGATGATCCAAATTCAGCCTGTGATGTTAAAGACAAGCTGATTAGCGGGAACATAAAGCACCAAATGATCATTGATGGATGCTGCAGGCTGCAACACGCTCACACTTACTGAAAATATGCATGACGGTCCATCAAAGCTAAGCAGAGCATTTACTGTTGATGTGACACACATGAAGCATTAACAACCAACTGCAGAACTTTTTTTTTTTTTAACACAGACTATAAGCAAAACTTACGTCTGACAAACTGACATCTGAAGCAAGAAACAATTAATATCTCTGAAAAATAAGTCATTGTATTTGAAAATCCAGTTTCAGAGAATAGAAAATGGTTTTTGAATCACTTTCCACCCATGTGAAAAAAAAGTAATCGTAAATTAAATTAAATATAAACATTTAAACAAAGCAAATCAGATTAGTTACACCTGTATCTCAAGTTAGACATAATTCAAAAAAAGAGAAGTATTGTGAGATGGAATTTATAGAAGGGTAGACTAAAGCATTTGACCATAACTCTGCTCATTTTCTATTTCTCTGCCAAATGTTTTAGACCCCTCCATAAATGTCCAAACATTCCCAACCATCTCTTTCAGCTTAACAGCAAACTTTAAAGTCCCTCCTGCTTTACTGACCATGTGCACGACCTCAGGGTAGATGGGTTCTGTGATGACATTCCTGTTGTGGGTGATGTACTCAACCATTTCGCTCAGGGCCGCTCGCTTCACTTCCTTCCATTTCAGGTCACTCAAAGGGTCGGAAAGGAAGTCAAAGAGAACGCAGCACTGCCGCAGCTTCTGGATGAAGAGCTTCTCTTGTTCCGCAGGGGCCACATCTAGACAAAAAGAGTGGGAAAATGTGAGGTCAGTTAAAAGTGAAGGAACTAAGACGAAGAAAGGGACAACTGAAAGAAGCCGTGACATGGCAGCTGAGAATTTAGGAAAAGATTTCTCACACACAATTTCAAACACAACAAGGTGCAAAAAAAACTAGAACAGAAACAGAAACAGAAATAACATGAATACTACAAATGTGTCCACGTAGATAACACAGACGGATGACATTTATCTCTGCATCTAGTGGCCAACTATGTAAACAAATCATATAAAGGATAAAGAAGACTGACAGAACGTTAAACTTAAACCTTCGCCTGGTTAAAATGATCATGAGGACAAGCAAAGACGCCTCTGACATCACAATGAAAGAGATTGTTGATTGGAATTTACTGGACAAAAAAAAACTCTCACTTGATCCTGTTGTGCAGTCACAAACAAGAACACCATCATTATTACAGTATGCAGTTTGAGACCAGTGACTGTATATAAGACCTGGACCGAGTGAGCGTGATGTCACCAATAGAAAAAGAAGTCAATTCAGTCGCCATTTCTCACAGTACAGACGTCGTCAGTAAGCAGTGATTGGTTGGAGTCGGTATGAGTCATCATTTCTATGTCAACGACTCTAGCCAATCAGGAATGAGCTTGTTTGGAAGTCCACACAGCCGCCACTTGAAACTAGGCTACAAGAAATCTGTCAAACGTTTTGAACATTCAACGTGAGATCACATACTTTTATTGAAGCACCTGATCGGTTAGCTTCTAACTTGAATAACTAGCAATGAAGAAAAAATACCATGAAAAAATGTAGCATTAGCAAGAACATGTTAAAAACGGTAGCAGAACAGGAATGGTGACTGTACCATCTATAATGACTAAGTAATAGCTGTTTATTTCTCAACAGAGGTCTATGAGATTTTGGCTGCTTGAAGGGGGAAAAGTCTTTCAGTCCAGTTTTGATATACAGTCAAAGTTTTTGATGCATCTTGTGCACTTTAGGTCAGAGTGAATATTTTTCCATAATTTTCTGAGTGGTTGTTAGAAAAAAACTCTAGCAGTCTTGCTCTCAAAAACAATAATTAAGAATAAACAACTCCATCCAAAAGAAAAAAATAAATAATTGTCAAAGAATTATAAAAAAAAGAAAAAAAATCCCTCAATAATAAGAGTTCTAGTTTGCCTATTTGTTCATTAACTCAACATTTACAGATCAAACATGCGTTAAGACGCTCTGAAACCCCATCACAAGTACAGAACTTGCAAATCAGAAATACAGTTTAAACAACAACTTAAGAGTTTTCAGATGCAGATTGACAGGCAATTTAAAACAGCAAATTCACAGGAAAAAACTCAACTGAACTGATTAAACTAGAGGTAAGCCAACTACTGTTCTAAACGGGCAAATAGCCAGATTTCTTAAACAAATTCTTTGCACTGATCTATCTGAACACACAAGACTCATTTGGAGAAAATCCTATTTTTGGCAAGTCAGAATTTGTCTAATAGTCTAAAGCCACACAAAATCTGAAAAACTCACTTAATTTTTATACTAAAATGACCGATATCACAACAAATGAATTGAAATACGTTGGATTTGGTTAACTTACAAGCATAAGTTAAAAACCTTTTTAAAAAAACAACAGGCTTAACAAAAAAAAGCGCTGAAAGAGTTTAATACCAGACGACATTGCGGCCATCAATAGAGAGCAAAACTTTATATACTATTTCATTGTTCTAGAAAACTATTCATCCATTGGTACAAAGCACCAGTTGCATATAATGTATTTTTTTTAATTCAACATACATTTTGAATGGAACTGATTGCAAGCAAGTAAAAATACAAATTGGATTGTTGAGAAGAAAAGTGCGACATAAGTTTTACAGAAAATGACAACTTTTTCGATTTGTGTTATCGTTGAAATGATGCAAATATTTTCATATCAGTTGGTTAACAAGCTCAGCTGCTGAAACCTGGAATGTTTGCAGACGGACATTGTTATGAGAACCAAAAAAGGGGAAGCAATTTGTTTTTCAGGTGCAACAATAAATCAATCAAGAAAAGAGCAGAGGCTCTCTCTCTTGCTGACGTGGGTGAACTGAGGCATATCAGTAAACTGCACGGAAAATTCACCGGAGATCAGGGGGCCCCCATTCATGCTCATCGAAGATGCCAGGGATTCATACAACCTGTTATTTAGCAAACAACCCAGTTGAATTGAAAATCAAAACAAATGCAACAACAAATGTAGCTTTATAAATAGTTGACTAACCCTAACCCTTAATAAACTTAATAAAAAAAAGAAATTCCAGCAACTTAGAACATGAAGAAGGGAAACAAAATACAGTTTGGAGTAAGTACAAGGCAGCTAAACCTACTCAGTCATGCCCTCATTCTAGAGAATGTACAGAAAGCGCCAAAGCCCAAGGTGCACAAAAGTAGGGTGTACAAACGCACACGTGCATGCACGTACACACACACGACATTCCTGCAACAAAGCAGAATTGAGGTAAGAGGATAGATCTCCTGCTCAGACATAATGGAGACTTGGCTCAGACACACACATACGCTTGTGCAGTGTCAGTTTGGTCTTAGCAAATTTATCTTGATGACAGTTTGAGGCAGGGAATTCCTAAGAAAAAGTAAGCCTTCTATTATCCACAAAGTCAAGGAAGACTTGGCATCCGAGCTGATGACACACTTGTTCAACAAGAGTCCTCCGTAAAAATGTTCAAGCTTAATAAATCAAGTGTTAGTGTTAAGTTGCAGCACACACACACACACACATTTCTTCCTGGTTGCAAAGAGGGCTTACAGCTGAGCGGGAATGTGGTATCATGCCCTGCACCTCTGACAGAGTCCGACTTAACTTGCTCCTGTTACATAAGGCTGTCTGTCTGCGTTACAAACTTTCTGTACTCCTAAAATACTCTGTGGCTTGTTGTGCAACAAATAAAAAGCCCACTGTTGGGATCCCGAAATTGATGTTTTGCACAATGTGACTTCTATAAATGTAATTCATAGAAGCCTCGGGTGAGAAACAAGCCTGCACTCCCTCACACAAGCACACCATGTCTTGCGGAGAACAAAGAAAAAGATTTATCTTAATGTCCCCCCTGTTCAAAACAAATAATAAATAACTGGTCACGTTGGAACTGCCGTCTTTAGTTTTCCCTTCAAAAAAAAAGAGGTTAGGTGAAAGAGTGCAGGCCTGAAACCAGAACTAGACTGGCAACCTGCTTTATCGAGGGTACGCTAATGATCAATGCAAATATTGACAGCGCACTATTTATAGCTCTGCAGAGACAATGTGTCACAGAATTAATTGTATGTGAGCTACATCTGATGGACACAATGTTCCTTGTTTTTATTTTTCCTTGTTTCACTATCAGAATATTAACAAATTCAGAATGTGAAGGACATTTATTCCCGTGTTTCCAAAAGTTTAGCATTAAAAAGAAGTACATTGCACGCAACAAGACCATTTACATGCAGTCTGGTATAAAGCTGCATGATATGAGGAAAACATGCATTGTGCGATATTGGTGATCTCCCACTGACAATTTGACTTGTGATAAATAAACAGATGTCAGGAGCATGTGTAAATACATTTAGGAAGAACATATATCACAGTTTACGCTGTCTTTTGCAATACCCTTATAGATATCACAATAACAATGCATTATTGTTTATTTTTGCAGGCCTAGTCTGTACGCCTGTTTCAAAACAGACATTTGGTTTCAATGAAACAATGATGCATAAATGTCAAACGAAAAATATAGACACGCATATTTTGGACCACAAAAACTCTAGTCTCACTGGTAAAAATCCAAGTTTAATTTAAACATAAACTCTTTATCTAAACTATAGATTAAAAACTATCTAAGAAATTAAAATGATTTAATAAATTGAAGCTTGATGATATTTTGATCTACACATCTGAAATCTTGAGATTATGTTAGTGGTGGTGGAGGGGCTTGTTTGAACATGCTAAAGCAAACACACCAATGTAATTGTTAGTCACCACCGCTGTCACTCAAGGCTGGTATCTTTAGAGCTAAACACTGAACTCAATAGTTGTTCCTAATACTGATCTGAAGCCCAAGAACAACCGTAATATGTCCCTTTGGAACAATACTAAAATTCTGTAGACAAGAAGAACCCCAAAATCCTAAAATATTCCTGATCAGCGTAGAGAAAAAGTGGGATGTCAGGATTTGCTGACAGATGCATCCACAACGTTCTATTGAATGAATTTGGGGTTTTTTGTTTTTTGAAATTACGATATAAGTGCTTTGTTGAGAGGGGAAGATTCCGGAGTCCTGTTCTACCAACACACTACTAGTGTGACAACTACATTGTAGCAACGATGCTACTAGGCTAGCTAGATGCAACCAGGGGTGCACAAGCTAATATTGGTTGTTATGAATCCGTATCTTGTGTATAAGATAGTAATAAGAATAATAAATCAAAATGTAAACATATACAGTGCAAAAATGTTGCAAATGTAAACGAAGTGAGGAGAAACCCAGCTCTTAGCTATGAGCTCACTTCCTTTGACATCACTAGCTCGGCGGGGGGATGGGCAACGAGCAGTTAGCTAGTAAAACCAGATTTTTTTTTTCTTGTACAGCTCTTGCGTCTCTCACGGCTTCGTGCCGTTAGACTCAGAGCGAGCATGTCGATTTAATAAAACAAAACGATACGGTTTTCAATATAAGGGAAAAAAGCGATATGACCGTAAACGTCCGAACGCGAACTAATTCAGCAGTTACCGGTGGAGAGGAGCGAAACCACTTCGCTCTAATTCGCTAGCACAACACAGGAAGAATATTTTGTCCCCACATACCTCTGAAGTGCAAGAGAGCCACCGGTTGAAAAGGCCCGTTGGAATTGGGTGCGTCCACAACCATCCTCTCTTCGGATTTATTGCATTTCAACATTTAAACCTTGGCCAGGAAGGAGATCGACTCAGGGCGAGAGGCCAACCTCCATTTTAACACAAAAGCTGATCAGAAAATGAAGCTCTCCGCTGCTGGAGGGAACAGGCTTAGTAAGTGATGTAAGCAACCAGGGGGCCCGCTGATTGGAGGAAAAGGGGCACAGACTGCTAGGAAGGAGAGACGTGATTGGTCAGATGAAAACGAGTGGGAAGGGCAGGACTGGAATTTTCGTTTGAGCTCCTTCTATCCACTCTCTGGCCTCTGGTGGCGCTCAGCGAGGCAGGTCCCGCTACAGATCTCGGATCAGATTGTCCTAAATCTTTTCCTCAATTTTGCTATTAGCTGATACCTCTCTGTAATCTGATTTAGGATAAGCAGCTGGATGTAACCTCGTAAGTGCGCTTACAGAGGCCTCAGTTAAGTCTGTAGAGGCTTTCGTGAGGATTTTTTGCTATATGAAGGGACCATGAATAAAACTGTCATAAACGCCTCAAATCTTTGGATTTGGAGACTAAAAAAAAATAAAAATTGTACGAATAAGAACAGAGAATTTAAGAGCTTTAACCCTCTTCCATTATTTAATAAATAATTAAATAAATACATACATATATTAAAAGTGTATTTTTTGGTTTTCACTCCACTGGGTCTATTTTATTATATTTTTATAAGCAATTTGCATTAGTTGCATGCAGCCATTTTCATTAGGGTGGAATTGTCTACAAGTAAAGCAATACTGTACCAGTAAACAGGAAGTGGAAGTGATCAGCTGGGCTTAAATGCACACATGTACTGCGGAAGCGGCATTTTCTCTGAAAGGGATCATCTGACAAATTCAGCATAAAAATTACAAACCTGCTGCAAAATATTTACTTAATAAATAATGTGACAAATGTAGTGCTGAGTGCAGGCATATCTAATGTCTGACAGTCCCGCTCTGATTATCTTTTGGTCTATTGTAAAAGCGTTTCCACAGGTCATTTAATTGTAATGATACCGTTTTTAGGGAAAATAAAATGAAAATAAAAACTGTGTCATTTTCCAGGACATAGTTACTGCAGAGCAGCAGTAGTTCATTAGACTGTTGGCGTGGAGTAAGCCTACCCTCATTTTCCATCATCCATCTCTAGTTTATAGCCCTAACCTAACATTATCAGTGCAACAAAAATGTCTAGCAATATTAGAGCTGCATAAGACTTAAGTTTATCAAGCAATATTATCCAGCTGTACTGTTTTGAGCGAAATGCTGCTCCAGGAAAGCAAAGATTTATACGGATGTTGTCGTCTACAAGTGGATGCATCAGGATGGAGCAGATCAGGGAGCTTGTGGCTTGCTGTAGCAGCTTCTACGTGACACCTACAAGCTTTTTTTTTTTTTTTTACATCTGCTCACAATCATTTAAACATATAAATACTCATTTAAATCAATTTTAAAACATAATTTTCATTAAATATATCCTCCATCAACAGGAAAATGCCACAAGAACATGTTAAAAACCAAACATCCCACTTTCATCGGAATGGGTCTTTAAATGTTGCATTATCATGATTGTATCATATAAATGGAACACACTTTTATGTCAGATAATAAAAGAGACGGGATAAAACCACGGGGGCATCACAGGCCAGGCGAACAAAGAAGAGAATTTGAAACAAGATAGTAAAGAGGACACAAGAGAAACGGAAGAATGAGCGTGTATCACAGTTCTCAGTCTCACTGAGGGGCCAAAGTCTTTTCTAAAAGAGATGCCATTCCATAGTCATGACAACCTGCAGCAGTTTGTTCTGGACACAGCCGTTTACACGTTAAAAGTCTGAATAATTGTGAGAAGCTCGAGAGTTTTTTTTTCTACCTGTGTAAATGTTTCTTATCTGTCTTAATATAACACCTTTAGTCTAAAGCCAAAATTGGGACAAAATAAATACCACACAGTGCTTAGATAATATGCAGTACTAACAAGTCATCATGCAAAAATGATTAAAATATCAATAATTCTTTCTGTTGGGTCATATTCCTTCCTGTAACCTTTAAGCAGCAGTCAACACACAATCCTGCCTTCTGCTGTAGACAGTACAAAAGATGCATGCTCTTTTACGTTAACTGTTTTTCTCTATTGTATTTTAAAGAAAAAATAAAAATAAATATGCTTTAAAATCAATGAAGTCTTTTATTTCTGTGACATAACCGTCTCTTTTCAGCCAGCAGGGGGGAGCAAATCGTAGGCGAACCACGCTTGGGCTTGAAATCCAAACCCATCACTAAATCTTTTACCAACACCTGGCGGAACATTCTGGTTAATCCTCCTCCTCATCAAACATGCATTGTTGTCCCACTGACAGCATTTTGTCTGCACCCGGTTAACAGAACGCAAACATCAAGTCAAATAGAATGAGATGTTGGCAAAAACTGTTACTTGACAATAAAACATCTAATAATATAGAAAACTAACTAAATAAAGTCATGCCTGTTTATAAATGTTTTAATTTGCTTTAAAAAATATATAGTATGTTATGAATCTGAGCTTCAAATCAAAAGGAATTCTGTCTTTGAACTTAATTTCTTTCTTATTTATGTACATTAATATAAAATACATGTACAAAGGCTTTGTTTGATTTTTAAGAAACATTCAGTTGTAATCTGTATGTGTGAAACATATTAAAAGAGTCTTTTATTTCTAGGGGTCAGATTTCATAAAAAGAAGAAAAAACAGAATTAAAAAAAGGGGAGACTGCTGACTAACCATTGATGAGTTGGCTCTGCAGCTTTTCTGCACTAACAGAATAGTTTAAAGATTTTAAAGACAGATTTGAAGGGAGTTTACCTCATCCTATTCCCCTCTTTAGATATCATTTTGTGTTTTAAGCAGTTCTACACGGCAAAAGTTTAAAATTAGGACTCACTACAAGACCTAAGTTTGGTTTAGCTTGCTTCCATTGAGAGTTATCCCTAAAATACCAAATGAATTCAAACTGATCCAGAATTGTCTAAGCAAATATTTTTTAGGGATAAAAAAACCCATTTACAAGCACATGTCCATTTTTTAAATCATACAAATATGTTTTCATTCAGCCTACCTCTCAGGTACACGAACTGTGGCCAGAAGTTGTTTAAATAACTTACTCCAATAAAACTGTTTTTTTGTTTTCCATGTTCTTGTGGCATTTTTCTGATGGTGGAGGACAGATATTAGGAAATGAAGTTTAAAATTGCATTTGTGAGAATGTCTTTATTCAATTTGCTGTAAATCAGGAGCAAAAATGTCAATCACACCATTAACCATTTTAATACCACTGTGCAGAAATTATGTACTTGAAAACCATGTTTTTTTTTAAATAAAAACTGCATTATTATAATTAAAGGACCACTGGAAATGCTTTGAAAATAGATCAAAGGATGATGAGAGTGGGACCATAAGGGAAGACAGATGTATGATCTGCACCACATAATAAAACAAGTATTAATCCAAAACTAGATTCTATTATAGTGCTATATTCAAACTCCTGAAAATGCTCATTAGGATAAGAGTATCACATATCTTAGCTTTTTCTTTTTAAAAGGGAAATTTTTCATGCTAATTTTTTATGTTTTTTTTATTATTGTCTATTATTATATATTATTATTTTGTTTTAGTTGAATTGTCCTTGGGGGATTATCTATCTATCTATCTATCTATCTATCTATCTATCTATCTATCTATCTATCTATCTATCTATCTATCTATCTATCTATCTATCTATCTATCTATCTATCTATCTATCTATCTATCTATCTATCTATCTATCTATCTATCTATCTATCTATCTATCTATCTATCTATCTATCTATCTATCTATCTATCTATCTATCTATCTATCTATTTATCTATCTATCTATCCTGCATGTTTTCCTACACACCCTGCTCTGGCCTGTTCTTACTGGCCGGACACACCAGAACCAGGTAATCACTCATGAGTAGGGCAAGCCTATCTGGAACTCCTGCAGACACACCGGCCCTTGAGGCCTGGAGTTGCCTATCCCATCTTCTTCGACTTCATCTCTTTTGTTTGTCTTATTTTGCATGTTTTGTGTTGAATGCTTACAATTAATCAATTCCAAATTACAAAGCTTATAACTATACAAAAGTCTGCATGTCATACTTTATTCATTTTGCAGGTCATGAACAACCACTAAGGGGCCTCATCGATGTTAGTTTTCAATGTCATGGAGTTGTTATTACAGTAATGCAAACATGTGTCCCTGCAGCTATTTCTATACCTGCTCAGCCTCTTCTCATAAAACTACAAAGCACAGCATGGTATAGTTTACAGGAAGTCACTCAGGCAAATCCTGCCTGCAATGCTGTGTGTAAACAATGAAGCCATAAAAGATTAATGCAAATGTTCAGAACTCCTCGTCTCTTTGAGGAAAAAGAATCAGTGGTGCTAATTCAGTCCCTCAGACTTGTAAACTATTTTTTAGAGCATTTCTTTCCCGTTGGTTTAGTTTTTATCAGTTTTGCTGGTCCCTGACTGTTAATCAACACGAGCGAGTTCCCGGCTTGCATGTCTTATGGGGTTTCTTTTTTCATTTCTTACTGGATGGCCCAGATTCCACCGCTGCCCTCAGCTCAGCCTGACTCAGAAAAACTGTACATCAGAGAGCTTGTTGGAGGAGGAGTTTCTCCCAGGTATGAAGAGACAACTGATTGCACATCCTTTGCATTAAAGATCAAAATAAATAATGTAGAGAGTAAAGATCTAAAGGTTTAAAAATGGCACTGTGAGGATCCACCAAAGCTGTGACTTGTTAATATGATTCCATTCTTTTTTTCTGCACGAAAACCAATTTTAATTTCTGATAATAAGGTGGTTGAGCGTGCGGGGGCTTACCTCTGAGGGATGGCAGCTTCTGAAGCTCTCTGTTAACACTGAGGGGGAAAGTGGAGGTGCTCAACCTCTTTTCCCTCTTCAGAGCCGAGTGTGACCCCGGCTGCTTCACCCTCATCAGCTGAGCTGGGGGAGGCACTTTCTTACCGGAGCCCTGCAGGACAGCACAAGGGGTTCCTGTTACAAGCAAGGCAGGTCAGTGTAGTTCTTAGTCCTAAAGGAAGGGGTCCAGGAAGAGGTGTGATAAGGAGTCTGCAGGGTTCAGGGGAGCAAAAGGATGAAAGAGAGAGGAAGAGAGGAGGGGGGGATGTTGTGTTTAAGGGTCAGGTTCCTTTTCCGAATCAGATCAAGTGATTTTCAGTCATTCAAGCAACCGGATCACATCCGTTGAAGCATATCTGTTGGCTTTATTCTTTGTATTGGATCTCAGCAGACAGAATAAATTAATTTAGGAGGAATAGAAAAATATGGAGGATGCTTTTGATTGACACACACTTTGATTGTCTTAAAGGCAGAAAGAGTTTGGATTAACAATAAGGACAAAAAACCTGATTTGACATTAAATATGTCTGAAGTTTAATATATTTTAATTGTTTTCCTCAATTTTAACAAAGACATAATTTAAAATTGTATCATTATTTTATTTGTTTTTTTCTTAAGTACTGCGGCTGTGTTTATATTATTATTTTTTTAAATAAAGCCTGAGTGTTCTCCATAGATAAGATGGATAAAAATACTTGACAATGTTAAGTATTGTACTCAGAGGCCAAACAAAGCATGATTGGCTAGAAATAGCAATGGAGTGCAATATTACAAAAAAAAAGAAAGTCATAAGATCCTCCAGCATGTCACATGTGTTTCAGCAGAACATGAAGTTGTCAAAGCAGGAATAAATTCATTAAAGGGCTTTTAGAGGATAGGTGGCATGCATACTTTAACCAATATTTCAATTAAAAATGCAAAAAAGGTCAAATGAGGCATTAAAAGGATGGAAGTTGTTAAAAAAGCAACAACAACAAAAAAAGATCCAGAAAATGACATTTAAAGTCGCACTAGAAAAAGGATAATAAAAATACAACTTGTATCTGAAACTAAAATAAAAGCCTGCAGGCCACTGAAAATTAGAGCAACTTGTGTTTTTTTAATAAAGATAAATAATCACACATTTTTTAATTTTGCTTTTATGTAACAGATCCCTTTTTAAACTAGTTTAAAAAGTTTTGCAAGCTCTTACCTGATCATCTGCATTTTTACCTCCAGATCTGACCGATTTCTCCTAATTCAACGAAACATTATTAAAACATAATGACAGAAATCCAAAAGCAATAGACAGAAATGCCACTAAATCCACGTTACCTTCTCGTTTTTGCTCTTGTGAGGCATCTTCAGCTGTGAGTCCCCAGCGGAGGTGGAACTGCGACCACAGACTCTCTCGATCAGTCTGAGACGTTTACATACGGACGAACCGCGGTGAAGTTAGTTTTAGGTTGGATCTTCGACAGACATCCTGCGCGGATCCTTAGCAGTGTCTCTTAGGGACCGTCAACAAATTACCAAGTGAACATGATTTAGGAGCCATTGAAAAAAAATGGCCAGAATTCAATACCTGTGACATTTTCACATAAAAAATCTATATAAAGTGTTCATCATCTATAATTGCAATACAAAGTGGGATGTCAGTGCCACAATTTGGCTTGTTTCATCTCTTTGAGTCACATGGTTTGGGAGCTATTAAAAAATGTCCAGAATTCATATGAAAACCGCTAGAATTTTAATATAAGAATTCATTAAAATTTTCAGCATTTATTTGGAATCATTTGTTCAGATGGTTTGGAAGCTTTTGAAGAAAAAAAATCAGAATATTAACTTAAAAACAAATTTACTTATGAAAACATTGCAAAACATTGAAATATGAAAACATTGCCACATCATGCATTAGTTAATTTGTTGACAGTCCCCAAGAGACACCACTGGGGATCAGCGCTGGATGTCTGTCAAAACTAACTTCACCGCGGTACTGATGAGGCTTTCGAGGATGAAACTGTCCATCGGTGCACCATGTGACCCAGTCCGGGTTAAGGTGCTTACGCTGCGGCCGCTCGCGCGCCAGGTGTTACGGCATGTTTCAAGGAAACACCAGGAACATACCAGACAATGCCCGGGACAAACCCCCCACTTACCCTAAGAGCTGCTTCTGCGCTTCTGAGAACCATTCAAGCGGTTTACAAAACTACTGTGGCAATGCGCACTTTCATCCACAAGAGGGCAGTGTGGCTCCAAAGGTTGCGCTGAGGGTTGTTTCAATGCATTTTTTTAAAACCGGT
The DNA here is from genome assembly GCF_053564925.1 of Oryzias latipes. Taxonomy (NCBI): domain Eukaryota; kingdom Metazoa; phylum Chordata; class Actinopteri; order Beloniformes; family Adrianichthyidae; genus Oryzias; species Oryzias latipes. The sequence continues at coordinate 20,741,125 of NC_136258.1, read as the reverse complement.
GTCCATTTTGGTCGACATTTTCTTCCTTTAAATGATTCTAAAAGAGGGTTCCTTTGAGGGAACCTGCTTCTTAAAGACCAAACAAGGGTTTAAACGTGAAAAGGAAGGCTCTTGTAGTGTTGTTTTTGAGGAAATCTTCTGACAGTCCAACTAATCAATTGTCCTTTGTGCTCAATGCCTCCCCCTTTTGGTCGGTATGGAACATTACAGCACACTTAAAAGCGTTCAGCTGTAAAAAAAAAAAACACCAAAACAGTTGAATTGAATAAAACAGCAAACTAAAGCTTTGCAAATATGTTTAAGATTATTTATTGAAAATAAAGTACATTTTTTAATGTATTTTCTTTTCTGATGCTATTTAAAAAAATGTAAATGCATGAATAAAATATGCGTAAATGTCGTTTAATAACATAAAATAAAAATGTTTTCAAAAAATGAATTCTGACCCACTAAAATGGTGTTTTTTCCAAAACTTTTCTTCTTATTTTTTTAATGCCCAGAAGGTGGCAGTCTTGTATCACTATGTTTTGTTTAAAAAGTAAATCTTGGTACCTGGAAGACTTCCCTGCAAGTATCTTTTTTTACAGTTCTATATGTTGATACTTGTAACCCTTGTGTTATCTTAGATGACCCCACCCTTACATTGACGTGTTCTCCCTACCATGACAAAGGTGGATAAAGGTGGAAAGATTTCATGTAATCCTTGGACACCAGTGAAGATCACAAATCATTGAAGAAAAAAGGTTCAGTGCACTGTCTAGTGGGTCTAGATGACCCAACTCCCAATGTTAAAGTGCCTAGGATAGCACAAGGGTTAAGCTGGTAAAGTAAAGGGTTTTTATTAGTAAAATGAATAAGTAAGTAAAAAAGAAATGTATATTGTAACTTTCTAGATTTAAATTCTTCTGGCAACCTTATATTTTTCTTCATCTTCCTGATGAAAAGCAGACGCAAAAGAGGCATACCTGTACTCCCATCATCTCATGTGATGGGAGGAGGTGGCGGTGCGGATCAACACCGGCGAAGACTGCCTGTGTGGGCTATAAACAGAGGAGGATTGTTTGCTATTCTGGCTGTCGAGGAAGCACACCGGTGGGTATTGATCAAGTTGTGAGAGTGCTCTGTTCTCTGACTCATTGTGTTTCCATTTCACCCTTTATCCACAATCAGAACTTCAGTGTTATTGCAGTATGATATGGGTCCCTTCATTTCCTGCTGCAGCAACACTAAATGCAACAGCATGCGGGGTGGTGTTGGAGAGGGGGGGGGGGGGGGTGAACGTGTGGGACAGAAAACGAGTGTTTTACAGGCGGATCATGAAATGAAGAAAAGCAAAGTCATGGGGGAATATTTCTTTTTCTCTTGTATTTAAATAAATTAATCAAATATTGTGTTCACAAAAGCCTGCCCAGAGGGCTAGCCTTCATTCATATTCATTGTCTCTTTCTGTTTGTTATTCATCAGGCGGCTTTTTTTCTTGGGATGCACTTCAGTGAAAATTTTCCAACTTTGGCTAAAGGCTATTTTTACACAGATGCTGTGTAGCATGGTTGGTGAAGTGAAAACTGCCACAACATGGGTCTTTTTTTTTTTTTTTTTTTTTAAAGACGAATGCTGTTCAGCCAGTGGGACTAATGAGTGGAACTGCTCGACGTGAGATTGTTTATTTTTCCAGGAGAGATTCAGAAAAAAAGGGCAAAGGGAGGCAGAAATGATGCAGCTTGTCAGAACTAGAGAACAAAAGCGAGCCTGGAGGTAGCTTAGCTTGCTGTAATCACCGCACAATGTGGCAGCTGCACAATCATCGCTGATAACACACAGGTAGACAACTTGTCACCCACAACCTTTTATTGCATTATGAAAAGTTACTTTTTCTATACAAAAGATTCATTCTAAATTGTAATTTTACTTGAGCCCTTCTTGGGCAACACTTGGAATTTTTGTTACAGAAAAGTATTATAAAAGAGGTGTTTTATCCTCTATCTAAAAAAAGGATCAAATTTACATGAAGATAAAGGGAACAAGCAACACCTGCAAGGTAATCCCAGGAGGCTTTTTTAAAGGCACATGTAAGACAAGCACTGGAAAAAAAACAAAAAAAAAACTGCTGTTTTGAAAAGTGCATAAAGTATTGTTATTTGAGACATGACTGTTTTTGATGCCATTTCAGAGAAGTTTAACTTACTGTGCCTTTACACTGCACTGTTTGCTCTGTACCAGTTAGTCTGTTTTACTTGCCAAGTCTGAGGGCTCATCGGAACCAGATTGATCGGGCGAATCTTGGTTCACCTGAAAATCAGGTCAGGGTTAACAACCCAGCAAATGATTTGGTTTGATTTCACAACTCTCTAAGAGTGGAGCTAATCACCTGGGGCCTCATTTGTAAAACTTTGCGTAGGATTTCAGAATTCAGAAGTGGCGTACGGATGAAACATAGGATGTGCGTACGCACAGAAATATTCGGATTTATAAAACCGTGCGCACGCACATCCTACGCATCTTTCCCTTAATAAATCACAACCAATTCTAAATGCAGCGCAGCTTTTGCGGCTTCATGACACGCCCATAGTTGCCCATAAATAGTCCGTGAAACGCCCACAAATTAATATTCAGTGATTGCGAAACCATGGCAAACACCGAGAGGAAATCAAAAAAACGTAACTTCACTCAATGTGAAGTAGAAGTTATCGTTGGTGAGGTGGAAAAGAGGAGAAAGTGTTGTTTGGAGGGCACAGTGTGGGCATTACTAATGCCAAAGAGGCACGTGAGTGGCAAACGGTGGCAGACGCCGTAAATGCTGTTGCCTCACAACCTCGGACCGTGGCCGAAATAAAAAAGAAATGGTCGGACATCAAAGTCGAGGCAAGAAAAACGTCTGGCGCTGCATCGCCAGAGTGTGTCTGCCACGTGGAGTGGAGTGGTGACTGAGGCGCTGGGGGAACACCGACGCTCCAGATGCACCGGGTGACACACCCCCAAAAGCCCGCAGAGGTCCAACAGGACGGCTCGAGGAAGTCGGAACCGGCTCATAAGTCACTCGTCCTTGATTGCCAGCAAGTATTCTTGCTATCTAAAGATGCGTTCACTCCGAATTCTTCCATTTGCCACATCTTCTAAGAGCGCAAGATCAGCCATTGTGCGTCATTACGCGTTGTGATGGGGCATTTTATTTCCCTCCATTTAATTACATCTGACAAGCTACAGATGTCGGTAATAATCGACGTGGAAATGGGAAATCGATCAGCGCAAATGTTATTTCTTGTTGCTTTCTGAATGGTTGAGACATACGCCATACATTGTTTTATCAAAAATAAAACAAACTAAAGGCACATGCATGAATACCCTAATCCCGTAGCTTATGAAGAAATGTTTTACTATGAAAACAACTTTCCCCAGTCGACAATTAATATGTCCGTCTGTCTGTCTGTCTGTCTGTCTGTCTGTCTGTCTGTCTGTCTGTCTGTCTGTCTGTCTGTCAGTCTAATTGCACTTATATCTGCTCCGCCAGACGGACACATTAACTAGCATATCAGTTTTGTACATTATTCCGTTCTGTTAACCATATTATTTATGAGGATGAATTGCACAACATGCCAATATTGCAGAACATATTTCACTTTTCTTTCTGCAAATATGTATTCATTTGAATTTCTGTTGTAATTTTCGTTTGATTTTTTTGTTTGTCTGACTGTTGATCGATCAAACGGGTGTTCCTGTAGGCTGTTAATTGTAAGACTTGCTTTGTGAAGTCTTCATGTTATTTATGAGAGGCAGTATTGTCATTTTCACTTTCACGTGTTTCTTCCATCTACCGACGGTGTCGCCGTTTCTCATTTCACCCGTTTTTGTGCGCACGCCTGGGTCAGAGCTTGCGTGAAGGACCGCACATTTTCCCGTCAAGTTTGCTTTTTATAAATCTCAATTATTGCGCAGAGAGTGGCGGACACCTTCTTTTGTGCGTACGCAACGTTTATAAATGAGGCCCCTGGACATATACCGTTAAAATAGCTGCTTGTTTGGGGTCAATATTCCTCGACCAAATGAAAAAGAATATTAAGTGGAAGGTAAATGTGTCACTGCCAATAGCAACAGCAATGACGATTCCCTTGGATATTTTAATGACCCCTTTGTGATGCTCAGATTTACAATTTGATCTTTTCTCTCTCTTTTTTTTTTTACTGGAAACACAACCCCCGCAGTATATCAGATGGCCGGCGGTTTCCAGAATTCCTCGCCAATTCGTTGCCAACTATGGTGAAGTACCTGGTCTCATGTGTTCCTCGTTTGTTTTATGAAACTCTCGTTGTCTCTGAACCCGTTACTCAAGTTACCCTTCCTGTCTGTTGGACAAGCTACATCCACCAAGTGCCTGCCTGGGTCCAACTCTCGTCAAGATCCTTCAAGCCACCGCAACATCAAGACCTCCATGCCACGCCACGACCTCGAGCCACAGTCCGTCAGTGATCCGCCAGGTCCACACTCAATTCATCACTAAAATCTCAAGACAAAGGGAGGTGTACTTACCTACTGGATCTCCCCTCATCACGGACTCCTCCAGAACTTTCCCCCCACTGATCCGCTCATCCATCGCCAAGAACATTAAAATCATTCACTGCCTAAACTCTCGAGCGTGATCTTTCCGTGTTTCAGCGTCTGAGTCTGTTCTTCTCATTGTCAGTCATGACAGGAATAATCATTTAACCTATGATGCAATGTGTCTGTGGGAGGAAGCTGGAGTCCTCCAGAGAAAACTCATGCATGGATTTGAACCAGAGCCTTATTGCTATGAGGTAAGAGCGCTAACCACTGCGTCATCGTGCAGCCCAGGAACAAAGTTGATTGATTTTGGTTAATTGATGGATCTTTATAGCATATAATGCTAAAACTAGTGATTATTGGTGTTCAGTTCTATTGCTGGGATTATATTCAACCTCTTGGAAGTTGGTGGAACTAAACGTTGTTTTCACAATAACGTTTTATTCCCAGCAGAGCAGTGCAGTGAGAAGGATGAAACAAGTGCGTTGATGAACATAGTGGCTCTAATTTTGCTAAATTGAACCTCTTTTAGCTTCTTAGCCTGAATCCAAATCAGATGCAGGATAATTAGATATACATGCACGAATCTAAAGTAACGATTCACCACAGAACTGCAGTTATGTAGCTCTTTACAAACATTTGAAAGAGTTTTTAAGATTTTTATTTATTTATTTTTGTAACTAATGAAAGTTCTTCAAAAAAAAACACACACAAAGTGTCACGAAGTGATTGTGAACGGCGAAAGACTTTCCTGATTAAATCAAGTGTGAGAAAAGTGGAGATGAAGGAACTGTGGACCATTTGCATGAAGATTTTACGACACCAACCTGACGGTGACAACAGAAAAAGATTTATTTAGAGGATGAATGAAATCTGCTCTGATGAGATTAGTTTGCCTGTCACTGCGTTGCTATGAAGTGTTATTAATTGAGTTGAGGCTTTAGCAGCTGCTGTACTTGTCAGATTAATGATGCAGGAAAGCTTTGATTTATTCTCTGTAAGGTAAGACCGAACCAGAGAGCAATACTGAACGGGGGGTGTGCCTTCAATAAAATGTAAGCAACTCTACTGCATGAATAATAAAACCAGAAAAAAGTAATTTCTATTTTAATAGATTGGAATAAAAAGGTTTTGGCCTGGGTCACTTCAGTTGGGGGAGAAAGTTTGTGCACTCCACTGTTCCTTCTGAACGCTGTAATCTTTAAAGTGTATACAGAGATGCTCAGCATGATGAAGTGCTTTCACTCTTCCTCGTTCCTCTCAACCTGTCGCCCTCTCCTCGCCCCGGAAGAGCCGGTTTGATGGGCTTGAAGAAACACCTGCTTCACAAAGATCCCCTCTGGGATTCCAACCTCTCCAAGGCGATGCTTTCTGGATGTCACCAGCCGTGCCCTTTTTATTCTGTAACCCACTGCTTTTCTGTGATTCCATCAAAAATCAGCTCATACACTTGGGCTTGGAGCTGACACTGTTATCAGACAAGGCACAAATACTTGGTGTTCCCAGGAGTGCTTATCCCTGAGCTCAACCCCTTTGATTTGTACTTTTTTAGCCTTTTTACAGAGATGTTAAAGCTTCAGCTTTTTATCTCTGAACTTAAAACCTTTCTCGACTTCACATGAAATAAGTCGAACTTTAAAAAAGAAAAACTTGATAGTATGACAGCAAAAATGACAGATAAGTATGCAGTCTTATAATGTAATAATGTCAGTTGACAAATAGTTTCTTTTAGTGCTGCAAATACATACAAATATAGTTGTTACAGAACATCTTATAATGCAAAAAACCTTTTTTATTTTTCCTTATTGTTTCCTTTTTATATTGTTTATTTTTTGTGCCACTAACATCATGGAAATAAATACTCAACTTCTATAATCAAAAACTATGGAAGTGTATTGCATTCAATAAACAAAGGATGATCTTCAATCAAATAATTTCGTGCATAAAATATTTGCTTTTGTAGTTCTTATGCTCATGCTGAATAAATACAAAGTAGTTTAAGAAAGCACTTGAAATTATTTTTAATATGTTATTCTATTTTTAGAAACTTATATTTCTGAACAAAGTTCAAATGCACCATCCGAGAGTATGGAGCGTCTTCAATACATAAAGGGATTTTCTGTGTACCAAAAAGGCTTTTAGAGGGAGGTCTTCCCTTTTCTTTTTAAGTACAAGAATGCCATTTCTCTGGAACTCTTGTTTGGATGTCTCAGTTGAAAGGTCCAAGCTTTTAAAAAATGTTTTCTTTTTGAATAAAATGTTTTCTTTTGGAACTTTTTTTTGTCTGCAGATCTTAAGTCCTTCTGGTTGTTCTGGTCCATGATTTTTTAGATGCCAGCCTTCTGTCCTGCAACTATCAGCACTTTTTGGAGCTTTCGTGACTGATCATTAGGACACTCAGGTATTTAGTATGGTGCAGATTTGATGTGATTACTATTTAATATGCTTGATTTTCCTAATATATAACTTTATAAATGTGGAATTTCTCTGCTTTATGTCTGCTTTTTTTAAAACGGAATGAAAAGACTGTATCCTACGGAGAAAAGAGGTAAATCGGACACATCTAAATGATTCTTTGAGACAAACTGCTATTTATTATTTTGAAAATCACATCAAAGCTAATCACTCCTTTTCCCCTTTTCTATTTAAATTCTAGTAAAACGGGTAAGAGTGTAAAACAGTGGCATCCTTAAGTCTAGGTTATTTTTGCATCGTTCAGGCCAACTGGGAGTCAGAAAGGACAAACAATTGTTCTCCAGCCTGCTGTTCTCCAATTGACGCATTTTCCACATATGAAATTTTGGTCTTTTGCCATACATGCATGATACAAATAATTCATAAGTGTTTCTTGTGTTTGTCAGTCATCCATGTGAGCAGAAGTCCATCGAGGGGTTTCAGCCGACTGGTCTGTGCGTGAATTCGGTTTTGAGCTGCTCAATCCAGTTGAGAATTATATAGTTTAAGCATATTTTACATAGTTTTATACTCAATCCTTATCTAAATCTTACCTAAATCTCACACAGTTGTGCGCAATTTTTCTAAGATGCATTTGAAAATCTGTGGGTTTCCACGTATGTCGAACAGACACACACTTTTCTATTGTGTATACAGGGCATGTTAAAATTACGTCATTGACGCACTAATCATTAATGTATATAAACAGCGCAATAAACTCACACGGTTCATGTTTTATGTTGATTTACGTGTTCTTTGCGTGGTTTATTCATGCTTCTGTTGAGGTTTTGACAGGGTTAAAATTTCACGTATAGATCACAACCTTTCTCACTTTTTCTCACGTATAACAATTTTTATTCTCGCAATATGTACAAAACATACGTAGTGGCTGTGTGACACGGCGTCTAAGGAGCCAAGTCTGGAAGTTCACTCTCAGCCACAGGGAGCTCATATTTGGGGAAATCTAGAAGTGGCATCACTCTCTACATTAAAAGGAGTCAGATTGTTTGATATCCAGCTTGGATTGTGGAGAAACGTCTGATAAGAGTGCCTCCTTTAGAGGCAGGGAGATGTCCAGGCTTGAGATCGAGCTCATTGTAGTTCTGGTCACAGCTACAACTTAATCTGTGAAGACTGATAAAGGTTAAATGCAGACATAACACAATCACAGCATGCAAAACAATTTCTGACCTTGCAAATAAAAATACATCCCTTTTAGTGAGCTATTTCTTCGTCAGCATTCAGATACTGGAGGAGGTTAGACATGCTGCTCCAAGGCTGGGTTTAAACCCTTCAATGGGCTTACCTTTTTTATGGAAATTCTGTTGAGTAGGTTGTTGGAGCTTTTAAAAAAGAACAGAGAAGTCTGGCATTGATTTAGATTGACAAAAGACTTGATAATAAATTCACTCTACATAGCCACAACAATTAGTTTTTTATAAAAATACAGTTGAGAGTGAAATAATATTGAAAAACAACTAATGTTTTATATTGTGCTTAAATACAGCTCTTTTCTTTAAGTTAAGGCTATTATTTCAGCCTCTTCATCTCAAAGCCGTCTGGAAGAGTTCACACTGTGCGTTGCCCTCTGCCTGTGTGGCTGGCTGGCACTCGCTCTTTCAGTAGAAAGGGTAAAGGCCAAAGGCAATCAAGTTTGTTGCAGCAGCCTCGGATGGACTAATCGAGTGCTGCCCCAAGAGTGCAGCATCCATTAGATTGTGTCACAGCCAGCCAGCAGCCGTCACACTGCTGGCTGCAACTCATTTGCCTGTTGGTGGGTTAATCCACTTTTTTTCTTACTGTTTTTCCTCTTATTGGCTAGAAGGAAGAAAAAAAACTGGAAACAAAAGGATTTGTTCAGTGCCAGTTCATTGATTTTAAAATTATTATAAACGAACACTGTCCAAAATTGGCACCTCCCCAGTTGGATAGTAGTAGAGGATGAGCAGTTCTGCTAAATATCTGATGCACATGCTGTACAAAGACTGTGCTATTTTCAGGAATAAATATTATCACTGAGAAGTGCAAGAAAATGATCAAAATGAACAAATCATCACTCCAGCACAAGCATAATGACTTAGTCCATGATGAGAAAAAGTTGAGACGATAGCTTGCATCACATGCATTTACGAAATTTGAATGCAGATATTACTTAAACTGTCCTCCATGCGCAAGATTAAAGTTTTAGTCACAACTAAAGATAGTCACTCTAATGTTATTGAGGATTTCTTCATTAGGCTCCTTGATCTTTTTGTAATTTAGGTGTCTTGCACCAAAGCGAAGAGCTTCAGGTTTGAGCCCTTTGTTTAACTGCTTAAAAAACTTTACTTTTGTGAGACTAAACATTTTGCTTGATTTATCTTCATTTGGAGTTAATAGCCTCATCTGTTCAGCTCATTTTGTCCCCAAGTTTCATGCTTTTAACCAAGCTGAGTGAGGAAATCTGTGTGTAACAGTGTCTTTGCAGGTTAAAGATTCTCCATTTCATACTCCACATTTCATGAAAGATAAAGTCTGACTGAAAGGCGTCCTCCTGAAATGAAGTATCTTCCTGTCCTTCAGCCGGTCAGAGGCCACTCCTTCCTGCACCTCTGACTCTCTCAAAGCTCAGTCACAGTCATATTTCTCCATCTCTATCTCCTCCTCACTCTATCCCCTGCATTCACTTTCTGCCTCTGTTCCGTTCCACTCTGCCAGGGAGTTGCTGGGGTCAAAAGACCGGCCTGCAGCCCTGCGCTAATCTTGGAATACAGGCGGACGGAGACAGAAACTGACATAAAGGCCAGCTTTCCAACGTTGATAAAAGGCTGTTCTTCTGCTTCAAACTTGATACCATCTAACTTGACCTATAAATGTTTTTGACCATGACAGAACAAAAAAATCCCTCTCCGTGTCTGGAGAGGCTGCAGCACCAGATATGAAGTTCAAATAAATACCATAGAAGAAAATCTAAATATGACATCAGGCCTCTGAGTGAAAATTTTAAGCCATTACTTTTCAAATAATAGTTAAAAAATCTTTTGTGCAAATTTTGTCAAATAAATTCAGTAGCAACTAAGTAAAATGGAAATATTAGTATTGTTTTACATAAACAGGGATTATTACACAACAAAATCAATGATGTATTCTTGTCTTTCTGCAATTCTACATTTAAATAATTCAGTCAAAATGCTCAAACATTATGTTCTTTTCACCCAAACATCTTCTTTGGAGTATTGGTAGCTCTCACGTAACTGCTATAAAAACTGATTTCAAAAAGTATTTTTCCGATTGCTATCCTGCCAATTCATGGTTCCCTCAAACAGTCTAAAATTACATTAGAAATCAGGGGGCTGAGATGGTGTAACAAGAATAAGTGATAAAGTTCTGGGCATTTTCCGCAAGCAAAATAAAAACCTCGGTGCTAAACCTAAGAAGGAATGTCTCTCCAGTAAATATGGTGGAGGGATGGATTTGTGAGAGTTGGCAATTTTCTTCAGTGGTTAGAGCTTAGCAAAACTCAGCAAAACCTGTGATATTTTTGGAAGGTTTAACCTGCAAAGAAGTGAAAATCGTCAACCTTCCCTGCTCACTCAGTCAGATTCATCAGCCTGAGGGGCATCCTAAAGTGAAAATGCTCTTTTTTGTACAGAAATGTCTCATTTTTGTTTTTAGAAAAGAAAATTATTTTTTAAATGTATTTGGAAAAACAATAAACAGCACTACTAATCCAGATTCTGTTTTGAAAACCAAAAAATTAATGATTAATGTGATTCGTGGACAACTTTCTGCTCCGGCACGGCTCTTCACAAGTCTTATCATGACAGCAAACTCTTTGGGATTGCTCAGAAGAAAGAGTGAATTGATGTGAGGAAGATTTGGTTCTTAGTGTTGTAGACTTCCTCCAGCCTTGGATAAGCTTTCAGAAAGGTGTGGGAGCTGTGAAGTTTTGATTGGAGCTGTCACTGAACAGCATAGGAGGATCTCAACACAACTAAGCTGCTGGAGATGTACACGCTGCTTTGTATGCCAGTTTGAGTGGAAAATAAGGAACCGATTCCACTAGATCCGCACAATAAAAATGCATATGTTACATTTTTAATACTTAATAACTTTAACTTCTGATTGTGTCCAAATTCCTTCACTATTTCGTGAACTGGGTTTGCTGTGTTGTAAAGTTGTCTGAATCTTCTCTAGAAATTTCCAAGAAATCTCAGCAAAAAAACAAAAAATAGTGTCCATGGATGCTCACTAAACTGGTGAAAATAGACAACCATGCAGTGCGCTTGAACACTTTTTCATGTGAAAACATCTGAACACAGTAGAGTAGTAAATAGTCTTTGTAAAATGTTCAAATTTTTATGTTTTTATTTCTGGAAATCAATGATGACATATTTGCCCCCCCCCCCCCCCCCCCAACATCCCACTTGCTCCCCAATTTTTGACCAATATTCATATCAGTATAGACAAAAATATTTTCATTTTTTAATGAAATTTTGAATTATTATTTGCTAAGTTGCTGTATTGTGTTTGCTAAACGATCTGCTCATCTTGACCATAGCATTTTTTGCCTCCCTTCCAAAGCCTTCAGCCCCCTTCCTACCCTTCCATATGAAATATTCCAGCTCCACCACTGCTGTGTGTCCTCTTCTTTGATGCAATTGTGTAACATTAAAGGACACGTCCACTAAAAATGGATCTTTGTATTCTCATCACTCCTTGTTGACAGATCTTCTGCTATTATTGAGCAGCGAAACATTTTATTTCATTCTCATGTCAACATTTGTGTGTGTGGCGTTCGTTTCAGGACCAAACTACTGTTAATCTAGCTCACTTCTGTTGGCTTTTCATACTTTGGGGTCAAGGCTGGGTTCTTCCATCCAGAGACTTTGAAAACATCTGTTTTCAATCATTTAAGTAATGAATTCTTGACTGAGCACAGATGATTGCTGTGCCTCATTCTGTTTAGGTTCAACTGTGGTTCATATGTTCAGGTACAGATGGATCACTGACCGTAGCAGACAATGTGTGTGTTTGTGTGTATTTCATTTGTAAGTCTCTTTTATCCTCCACCTGCCTTTCTTGTCCTAAAAAACTAATACCTTGAATTTTCTCTTCAAGGAGCTTCTCCTGTGAAATTAGTGTTGTTGGTTACTATAGCAACCACCTTTGTTATTTCAAATACAGTTTTTGTGTGTCAGTTTGCTCATTGAACATCTTCATGTTTACCCTCAAGTGCTTTAGGTATTTCCCGGCAAAACCACAAAATATCAAGTATTTTTGCCTGGTTTCTACTTTAAATATCTTTTCACACTTGATATAAAACAAAACTAACTTAGTAACTTTTCAATAAGATATAATAATTTGCTGAGGCGTTTAAATATATTTTGGAGTCAAATGAGCTTAAAAACGTCTTATTTTTGGAAATATCTCTGATGAAGCTAGTTTTTTTTTAGAATTTTGACAACTTTATCCGAAAATGTGTATTTTAATTTGTCTAATGAGGATAGTTTGACTGTATGACCATATGCACAGACATGTACCTAAGGCTTTATTTTAAGATATAATACTTCAAAAATCAGAACAATATACCTTAATATGAGTGTATATGGCTAATATTAAAATTAAAATTTTTCTTGAAAGAGCAGGACATCACAACTTCTTTAAAGAAATGATACCAAGACAAATTCTACTAGTTCTATCAGCAGATTCTTTCACTTATAATAAGGGAAAAAACATCTTTTAACATGTTTGAGGAGGCCATATTCCTTTTCTCTTCTCCAGGACAATCCACCCTTCTTGCCCTGGCTGTGGAAACAGAAAAGTATATGAGCAATGAGTTGAAAGGCTAATCTGTTCCTCCGCGGTGACTCTTCTGAATCTGCTTTCCCTAAAGTCTTTTTTTTAACCTCCTGTCATGATTTTGCTAATTGGTAAAACCTCAGAGTCCAAATGGCTTTGAGCACCTATGGTTTTCTATAGCACTCTGCCCTTTTCTTATGCTTTGTCTGAGGCTACAGGCTAATTATGGCATGACGATGCAAGCCTGCAAGGCTATAACTAATGGGCAAAACTCCAAGGCAGCTTCAAATCAAAAAGGTGATGTACCTTGAAAAAAAAAGTCACTCTCGATCTAACCTTTACACCTGACTGTTGGCAGAGGATATTAGAAATTTGTCACAAAAGTTTAACAGCCCTCAGATGATTGGTTATAGCAGGGGTATATATCTCTTTATTCCTTGTGTGCTGTCTCTGCTATCACCTGGCTTTAAAAGTCTATCACCATCTTTTCACCGTGGCAAAGCTCAACAGCCGAAAAAGAGCTTTTTAGTCTAGGTATTTGCTGATTTATAGCTGCTCATATGTGAGCCTGGATGTATCTAATCTTGGACGTGGAGCTTTTTCAGAGAAAAGGGAAATAAAATAGTCTTGATGATACCATATGTCCCAACAGATTACCTTTTTTTACAGTAAAGGTTTCAAATTCAAGCTGAATAATAAAGTAGAGCTTTCAAAATTACATTCACAAACTGTAAATGTAAAGGAAATGAGGGCAAGTCATCCTATTTAAGAAAAACGTGACAAGTTTTTTTTTACTTTTTGTTTTTTTTTGTTGATTTAAAATTCATTAGGTTCGGTTTTATACTGTTTTTTTTGGTTTGTTGCTACTTTTACGTCTTGCTGTATTTCACCATTCATTCAAGACATTCAAGATATTTTTACCAGGTTTTAATTTGTTTAAGTTGCTCCACATCTTTCCAAGCTTTTCTAAATCATTACAGTCTATAATTTATAACAAAATGTATTATTAAAAATAGTCAAAATCTCTTTGCTCCAAACTCTTGATGATTCAAGACTTAAATAAAACTCAAATAGCTCGATTTAAGAAGTGAATGCCAACCATCCTTCTGTTAGAAGTTTGCATGTTCTTGACTGCAAAGTTTTGATCATTGTTCTGCTGGAAGTATTGTTGTTTTATTTGAGTGACACAAAAAATGCAGAAAAACATTTCATGGCATTAAAATGTAATTGTATTTATTAACTGAAGCTTATATGAACCACAATAATTTATGGTTGGGTATTAAGGATAATACATGCTGATAAGTTAAACTGGCATTCTTTGCCATGAATTTGGAAGCAAAAATGTAAATGTATGTTCTAAGAACAGCTGCTGGTTTGATTTTATGAGGATTTGTTGAGACGGGCTAACTTATAAGGTTGATTCCTTTTTTTTCACATTTTGTTCTAAAATGAGTGATTTCCACTTATTACTCTAGTTTTTTTGGGTCACTTTAATCAAAATGAACTACAGTTAGGTACATAAAATCTCAAAAAATACAAACCATTTGTTTAGAACTTGCAAAAAATACTGGGCTGTTTAAGTAATTTGAAGTCATTCTAAGAAATGTATTTGCTTATTTTTCCCTTTTTGAATGCTTGTTGGGAACTCATTGTTTCTAGAATTTGATATCTCAGTGTAAGATTTCTTCTTCATCAAAAATGCTTGCATGGAAAGAAAATGTAAGTGCTTTCTAGTGATTTTCTTAAGTTTAGTGTTCTTTAGGCTACCTCTTTTTGCAGCGTAGCTCTTCACTTTCATTTGGCGTCCATCAACATTTTGGCTCATGCTCAGAAAGGATCTTAACTGTTTGGAATGACCCAACAGTAACTACGTGGCTGCCATGAGGAGAACCTACTGAATTTGTCGAATTGCCGGCAGGAAAAGGACTATTTTGTTTTTGGATAAAGGATGCTGCAGCTGATTGTGATGCACATTGTGCAGAAGAGTAACTTAGTGAACTTCTATGCAGGATGTTGAAACTAGTGACGACTGTTCCTCCTGTCAAGGGATGAACGATTCATCCAGTAAAAGACAAAAAGAAGGAAGCACAGGAGAAAATCTGAGTCGAGTGTGAACCTTCTCTGAGATGTAAAAAACAACTTTGAGCCAACTCCCTTCTGAACTGAGACCATGTTGTGGAGCACAGCACAGTTCAGCTGCGTGTTTGAACACAGACACATTCAGTATTCAGGAAGCTGTGCTGACCATCCCACCGCCAGTGTTTCTGTTTTCCTCTCTGGTACCATACACACTTCACATCAGCTGAGAGATACGCTCACCTTTTTTTGTTTAAAAAAAAAAAAAAAAAGTAGTATCTTTATATTTTGCTATCCTGCAATTAAAGTTCTTTAAAATGAAAAGGCAAGGTCTCTAGATTGTAGCAGAATGGATGACTCTTACAGTCGAAAGAAACAAATAGATCGCAAATACATAAAAAAACTGGAGGTAAGTTTTATGCATGTGAATAAATTAAATTTTACTCATACTCAGACTATATAGATAGGTCTCGTTAACCTCATTAAATATGTGGCTTTTGTTGTCCATCTTTGTGAAACTGGACTTTTATTTTGATAAGACTGTTATCAAAACTGTCATCATTACATTTCCTCTGACAGAGCTTATTTTTGTTACAATGAAGTAAAAAAAAATTGGAAAAAGTATTATTGTTTTATATCATCATCAACCCATAGAACTGCATTGGAAATACTGACTTCCAACAATGAATATACATGCAATTTAAAAAAAATCTAATTGTTGCCTTACATTTTCACCTCTCCCTTACTTCTTTTTCTTTTTGGATTTTTGATGCGGCAAACAAATATAATATCCAAATGGGTTAATATTATCCATGTCTCCATGGCAATTTTGTATTTGGGTATTCAGCTCAGCTTAGAACTTTTCACACATGTTTTAGCGACAGTGATTTAAGTTACTCACCAATCCCCATACAAAGAAATGTTATTGTATTTTAGGAATCATAACTCGTGTTTATTTGCATAGTTTGGCCGGCTGTGTGATTTATATGTGATTTTTTTTTTAAAACAAATGGTCTTATGCTCGTCATTCTACCATTAACTGCTAAAGGGCACTGCAGGTGTGAGTATCAGTATTTGCAGTAATGTAGAAGAAGACGTGCCCACCTCTGCTGAGTTGTTCAAAAGCAACACGGACGGTGAAGAATTTAATGGATTTAGTCATTTGAAGTGAAAGAGTTTAGTTAGCATCTTGTCTACGACCTGTACTCTGAAATGACTTATAGTCCAAAAAGTACAGCGCCGGTGTAGGTACCGGATGTTCTCGGGTTGCCGGATGTTCTCGGGGTCCTTCGGGGTCCTTCCAATGAATTATATCACTAGAGGAGACATCACGTGGTTCCTCATGGGAGGAGAGCACCGCCATCTTGGTGAGGTCAAGTTTTGAAGACCAAACCACTTTTACAACATTTAATAAAGAGCTCTGTTTTTGCTTTCAATCACTTCATTATATGAAAAAGAAGAATGGCTTGAAATTGCTTAGTTTTGTTCAGAAATAAAAACTTCACGAGTACCCCTAACTTAACTAGTATTAGACTACTTAGATTTTTTCTATGTTCCTTCATTTTATTTTACTTGTGTTTTTATTTATTTGTGTGTTATGTTCATTGTTTCTTTTTTTCCCCTCTATTCTTTATTTTCTATGTCAATATGTTATATTTGGCAATGGTGACTGATCTTCGAGGCAATATGGATTACATCGTTATTGTTCGTTGTTAACGTTAATGTCATTGTTAATGTATGATACCGCAATTGTCAATAAAGTTTTTAAAAAAAACTTAGCGACGTTAACTCATTGGTCGTGGCAACTTACAGCCAATCAAATAGTGTGACGTCATCATTGGTCGAAGGACCCCGAAGGACCCCGAGAACATCCGGCAACCCGAGAACATCCGGTACCCACACCGGTAGTCTCTTTTGCATACTTTACATAAAAATCAATTGTTTTCTTCTAAGAACACCTGTTACAATTTAGAATTTTTGGGGCTAAATGCATAAAAATTGACAAAAATAATCCATAAAAAGTGGTTTTCCGTGTATTGTCACGGTGCCTCGGTCGGTTGCCTTCCCCCTCCCTACTCTGCTCATTGGAACCAGCTGCCTCTCATCATCTCATCACCTGCTGTCCTTCTTAAGGAGATCCATCCCACCATTCGACGCCAGTCCGTTATACACTCTCCGGTGCTTACGTCTGGCTCAAGGTCAAGTTACGCCTATTCAAGTCTAAGCCTTGAACTTACCTCTTTTGTGCTCCTTCAGGTCCTCCTCACCACGGGTGCAGCTGGTATCCTGTTCTCTCCTCGTCTCCTCCGCTCAGGCCACGAAGTCCCAAGACATTCTGGCGCGAAGCTCTGGTTTCCACGCCACATATACTCACCTCAGGTCCACGCTGTTTTCCTGAACTCTGGGATTGTGAATCCATTAAACTCTTTCACTTGATCTCCTAGCCTGAGTTTACTTCCGGGTTCCAGCATCTGGGTCTGCCTTGTCATCGTCACTATGACATGTATCCTATTTTGTTCAGTATTATTGCCTGTTTTACAGTTTAGCAGTTTATATTGCAGCAAGTGTCTACACTACAAGTGTCAACGCAAAATGTGTAATCATGTTAAAAAATCAACAAATGTTGATAAATCAGCCAAACAAAACAGTTGTTTAGCTTTTTCAGAGCAACATAACTGTCTTGATAAGAGCCTAAACCTGATTTAGTGGCTTATTTTAACTAAATACATTTTTTTGAGTCCCACAAACCTAACACAGCCGCTCTATAATCAAACAGCGATCGCTGTGTATCATTGCTGTTCAGGCTGTTTCATACTCTGGTGAAAGCAATGACTTGAAAATGATTTAAGGAGGGAAAAAAAGGCAGGAGCTTTGAGCTGTGTTTAGTCTTTAAGCTCATTTACTCACTTTTCCGTTCTGCCCCTGCAGCTGTTTATTGTGTTTTTAGCGCCTCAGTCTGCCAGCCAGGGTGCTGAGCTTAACAGCGCAGCTCTTCTGTTTCTCTTTCTGTTTTCCTCCCTGTTTAACCAATCTGTTTTTCTTTTCATGCTTGCTCTCCCATGCACTGATGTTGGTAATCTCCAAACTGTTTATTTAAATGCAGAAGGTTAAGAACTAAATGTCAGGTACTATAATGGAACAAGTACATTTGAGGTTATTGTGTTTTTGGTTGAGTGTGCTGTGAAGCAGAGGTTTGCTGTCTCGCAGGTCTCTGGCGTGTTTTTTTTTGCTAGAGTGGTGTTCATACATGTTTAAGCATGAAATGAAATCTTTGTTTTTTAAATGTGTTTTGTCTGCACACATTGGGAGAGAAAAAGGCAAAAGATTACTGTTTAGATTAGAACATTTTTTGGTTAATACTAATTTATTTCATCTCCATCTTTTACTAATAGAAACAGATTTTCTCACCAAGTGACTTTTGTATTCATGTATTTTATTAATTATAATAAAGAAAAGGTTTTCCGTAACCTTGTTTTTGGACTTTGATCGGTTCCATGGAAGAATTTGGACTTAAAATAAAAATTAATCTCCATGTTAGTGCTAATTAATTTGCGTGTGTGTTGCACTGAGAGCAGTGGGTGCAGGGAGGCTTTAAAGTTTGTGTATGTTAACCACAATTTGAGCAAATTGTTCACAGAACCCCCACCTCTTGAACTGCGTAGTTTATTTACTTCTTTTTTTTTTCTTTCCAGCCTGCTACCCTTGGATAGACAAAAGAAGGATACTTGATGTCATGAAAGCATTTCTGTGGCAGACTGGCAACCTGTCCAGGGTGTACCCTGCCTTTGCCCAACAGCCTCTGGGACAGGCTCCAGCAACCCCATGACCCTGGAAGGGACATAGCAGGTTAATAAAAAAGAATGGATGGATAGTTAGATTAGATATTTAACTATTTTTAGTATGAATACAGCTCACTTTCACATTAAATACAACATTATATCTGCCTTAAGTCCACCCTGGCCTTTATGAAATTAAAATTTGTCCATTAAAGCTTAAAGCTCCATTAAACTATTTTACAATAGTTCACATTACATCCATTTACACAGCTCAAATGTAGATCATTACAATAATAATTTTTGATTAGATTTTTCCAGATGCTCAAAGTGCTAATAATGTGTATCCATTATTCATTTAGTCCTCATTCATGCTTGGTGATAGTAAGTTATAGATGTAGCCACAGCTGCCCGGGGGCAGACTGACAGAGGTGTGGATGCCAGCGTGCACCTATCATCGGGACATTCATACGCATTCACACACCAGTGGAGGCAGGGAAGATGAAGAGTCTTGCCCATAGACACAACAACATTTGGCTGGAGGGAGTGGGGATCAAACCACCAATCCTTCGATCATTGGCTGACCTGCTCAACCACCTGAGCCACTTTCGCCCAAAGTAAAAAATTTTTGTAAAAGTCCTCTGTGTGCAGGACTTATTCATTCATCTTTCCATATACCGGTAGGTATTTTTTGTACTAGAGTTTGCTGGTTTGGTCTGGGGTTGTTGCTGCAGTGCTCGGCTGGGGTCCAACACCTAACCACTGTAGAGTGGACCCTGTTGTTGTCTGGCGCTGTGGGGATGTTATGTGGCTTAGCTGGCTCCTGATAGAAGAGATTCCTGATACAGTATATTGTTTCCCAACAGCAGAGCCGAGCCATACGTCTTTTTATTGTTACTGACGTTTTTCGTGCCTGTTTGCATTGTGTGTCGGGTCGTGGGCCGAACGTGTGAAGGGGGGGGGGGGCAAAGAGGTGGGTTGGTGGGTGTTAATCTTTTATCTTTTTTTGTGTCTTTTGTCTGTTTGTAATTGTAAAGTACCGGTACTTTGAGCTAAGACGCATGAAGGCGCTTTTTAAAAATGTATTTTATTTTTATAAAGAAAGCTTCATTAAAGTTAAAAAACGTACTTTTCCCTAGGCTACTGGGGGAAAACATCTGCATTTTCTCCCACATGAGGAAATAAAACAGGTACTTATCTTATACAGTATTAATTTAATGCGAACTGGATGTCATTTACTCAAAATGTTAATATTCGTCTGCTTTGTCAATCTTAGAGGTTTTGTTTGACACATCAAAACAAAATGTCAAACAACTGCAAGAATTTTTTTTCATATTTAAACATCAGCTACCTTACAGCTATGTGCATAATGTATGAGTTGTACACTTATTTAAACTTGCAGTTTCCTCATGTGCCCAATGGTAGGACTTGCACATGTCCACACTCTGCCTCAGGACTCAATAATGTCCAAAGGCAGACAGACATGAAGGCAGGTTTGACTCCTGCAGCTGCAGAATCTGTGTCAGAAAAGCCTGGGTATTCATACTTATTTATTTATACTTGAATCATGTTGGAAAACCTCATTTAAAAGTACAATTTGACATAAAAGAAAGGTTTAGTTTGGTGGTTAGTTTCATGGTTTTGTTGTCTTCATGTCAAAGTTATCAGCTTTTCTTTCTTTCTTTACCTTCAATTGTTGTTTAGCATTGATTTTTTTTATAACAACTGTCTTTAAAAGACACATTCAGAATCTAATTTTTTTGACAATGTATTTGTCTTATTATTACAGGCTTAAAATAGATTTGTTACATATCACTTCCTAATTTATGGTGACTTTTTTTAAAACAGTTTTTCATTTATTCATGTCATTAGGATCAAAGGTCCAGCAGTGAATAAGCCTGCAGAGGTGGTGATGGGGCAAGTAGACTAATGCATAAATGTTTAGATGCATACATTTACATTTGCATTTTTACAAGCACAAAAAATAAATGTCTGTGACATATATTTATAAACTTTACCCTTTTCTGTTCTTAAAACATTAGCTCGGTAAAATTTGACTGAGTAGCTTCAGATAAATGTGAACACTTTAAACTTTGTGAACAAATTATTTATGAACTTTCAATTTTCTGAGTAACATTTTATAAAAATTCTAATATTTCTGGCAGTTAATAATGTTTCATTAAGCATCAGCTCATTAAAACCAAACATATGATATTTAAGTACTTCCAGGGACAGAAAGCTCCTCCAAAATTTTAAAGGGGTCCTAAAGTATCACACTGGGACTTTAGTTTGAATGTTTTTCATTGTAAATCATGCTTCAGCTGATTTGCTCTCAGTTTGTTCTCCAAATTTCTGTTTCTGAATTTAGCAAATCCTAATAAAACTTTAAAGAAGAAGAGTAATTGCAACATTCATTCTGCATCTCTGCAGATCAGTTTGTTTGTGGGACGGGTGCTGACTCTATTGCCTTTACTCAGTTATAAGAAGCAGGATGCGACAGCTGCCACTGCACAAGGTTAAGTGCATCCTGACCTTTTGGTTCCACTTCTCAAGACTACCTAATGTCACAAAATGTCACTTAAGTTGATCTAGACTTACAAGATTGGATTCCAACTTTTTCTTCCCACCTACAGAAATTTATTTAAAGAATTTGACTCTTGCCAGGGAGCTCAAAGGCCAGATGGAGAAAAATTCTGCAGTTTTGGCAGTAAATTGTGTTTTGATACTGGCAACAAAATAATCTAGAAGCAGTTTTTTAAACCAGTGTAAACACATAATACTATTTTTACAGCTTGAGTTGCAGGCTGTGTTTACAGACAAACATTCTACCATTTATTCGTATTGAAATAGCATCAATTAACTTGAAAAGATTTATAAAAAGACACTTATGCCAAAAGATTGGAAAGTATTTATTTTTTGTGTTTGATTTAGATTGTGTTTGTGAAGTTTTTTGCATGTGTTTCACTTTGAGGGAGTCCAAATTGGAATGTCTGTAAATTGGTCCATAGTATTTTTTCTTACTACAGACATGATGGCTTTGCAACTTTGTTGTTTCTGAGAGGACATGAGTCACAACAGCTTTCTGTAACTGAAGCTGCACGAAATGTCTGTCCTGTGTTGACGATTGACGCACAAGCTTCAGTGTGGGTTTACGTTGAAGCTAATCTATAGCAGCTGCAGTTACCATCACTGCCTTCATCTCATCACAGTTTACTTTAAAGTGATAAATATATGTCTTTTGTTTGTTTCAGCATCTGTGCTTGATTTAAATACAAATGTCAAATGTGCTTTGATTGTCACATTGACTTCTTGGTTGTTGTCAAACTTTTCTCTGTGTGTTAGCTTATTCTGTTTAGTTTAGTAATTACCTATTAAATTTATGACTTATTTCATGTTCTTATACAATTATTGATATGAAGCCCATTGAAAAAACTACTGTGTTAATATTGGGCTATTCAAATATAAAATTGAATTAAAATGAATTGTTTTTTTTTGTTCCAAAAAATGCTATTGACATAAATTGTCTTTTTTTGAATGCATTAGTATTCTAAAAATATATTAAACAAGTTTGATCCAGCATTTCATTGTGGTTGATTTAACATTAAAATCAAAATTTGCACAAGATTTTAAAAGTTTCAGAACACTTCAAATATCCTAGTGGTTTTTTATTTCCAGTACAGGATGGTAAAGTCCAATTGTTAGGTGAATTACAGTGTACATTTCAGAATGTCACACAAAGGTTCTTTTCTAAGAACCATAAAATGGATTCAAAATTGAAAGCTGTTCTGTAACAGCAGAAGCTGATCAACCATTCAGAGCTGGTCATTTCTATAGGTTATAACTTTTCTTCATGACTCTGGTCTTCTCTGACTGCAAAAGAGCAGTACTGGAACACACTGTGGTACCAAATCATCATGAGCAACACTTGAGCAGCATTGGATTGTTAAAAGTAGTGTACTTTCTTTCCAAAAAGGGCCAGAAAAAGGCAAATAATAGTGGAAGAGCAACAGAACATGATAACAAAAAAAAGTGTGGGTTTTTCTTACTACAAAGAAAGTCATGGTATCAGTGAGAAAAGTTTCCATCATCATCAGAAACTGCTGAACTGACAGGAAGAAGTTTGGGAAACCTAAAGTCACAACTAAATCACAGGCCAAGATTTTATGTGATAGATATCTCATGGTACAACAACAGCTTGACTGTGTTTTAACTCTGAAGAGAAGACATGGAGCTGTGGGCTTGGCAGAACAAGTTGCAGCAAGAAAAGGCATTAGACAGAATAAGACAAAGACATTTCTCTGGGCAAGGAAACACACACCTATTGGAGATTGGAAAAAGGTGTTATGGAAGAAATATTAAAAGGCTGTGCGTTATTATGCAGAATATTTTGAATATTGTCAAAAAGGTGAAATGATGGCTCCACTGTGGGTCTCATATGTGAAACATAGAGGAGGAACTGTGTAGCATTGCCACACAAATATAGGATTGTCATTTCGCTGTTGGGATAAAAAACAGTAAATACTTTCCAAATTATCCACCAATATTAATGGTCCAGTATGTCATTGTTAAGTTTCCAGGTTAGCACATTATAATAGTTTGATTTGTATTTGGTTTTGGATTATGTTTTTGTGGACTACAAATATGGCAGCCAAGAGACTTCCTGCTGGTGACTTCCGGTTACTCAGGTGTGTGGCTGATGACAGCTAATGACAGCACAAAAGAGAGAAAGATGGAGCCAAGGCGAGGAAGGAGAAACAAACTGGCTGGGGTGATGTTTGACTGCCGCTTGAAGGATGGATTAAAGCAACGGATGGTTCTATGGATTAAAAAAGCTGAGGAATATACCGGAACTTTCTGCCACACTTCCTAAGGTCTTCCTTCACCAGAAAGTCTCACGATTTCCATCACAGCTGATCCGGTAAGAAGTCGTTGACCATCAGAAGGCGGACGGAGCGTCACAGGCCCCACTATCTTTGAGACTGCTTTGTCCAGAGGGACAAAAGACGCCAAAGAAACTTTAAAGTACTATGTAAATAAGAAAAAGACTGGTTCTAGTTGGGTGGTGGTTTCTACTAAAGGTGATGTTGTAAATATATGTATATATTTCAATATATCATAATTACCTGGGAAACCTCATTGTGTTGGAGTTGTTTTGTATAAATGGAGAAAAAGAATCAATCACATTCAGTTAAAGAAGTAGATCCCTGATTAATTTTTTTGTAAATACTCTCATTTAATGCTGAGTGTTACATATGGTGGCCAGTATGGGGACTTATTTGTAATGTAGTGAATGTGTTGTTTGATTTTTTTGGGGGCATTTGTATTTATTTAAAATGGCAACTTCACAGAAACAAAGTCATGATGAAATGTTGCCAACCAGGATTTCACCAAATGCTATGTCTGCTGTAGATCCAGATTTTACTGCTGGACCTTTTGTCACTCATCGGTCAAATTCAGCTGGGGAAATATCATCTTTATTAAGTTCTCTTTATTTACAAAATGAGGATGAGTTGTCTATGCATGATGATGCTGAGTTAAATGATGAGGAGCAAAGGGTTGTGTCTGAAGGAGCTAACATTACATTAACTAACCAAGGGGGACAGCAAGAACAACTGGGGGATGTTGATTTAAAGCAGGAGGTGTTATCTTTAAGAGATAACATAAAAGAATTGGAGGACAGATTCAGGGACTCTTTGACCAGCTCCCTCAACAGAGAAACCCATTTCAGAGATTATGTGGAAGCTAGCTTTGCCAAACTAGAGAAAGCTTTTACAACTAGTGTTGAGCGGTTTGAAAAGGATATTGTAAACTGTATGCTACGTCGTGATGAGCGTTGGAGACAGCAAATAAAGTCACTTGAAACTGTTAATTCTCCTGTAGCCCAGAGAACCATAGCCACTTCCACTCCAGCAAGTCCCGTTGTTCCATCCACTCCAAACTACTCACAGCTTTCACGTCTATCTGGTGCAACCCCATATTACACCAAACCTCCTGTTCGGTTGGATTTCCCTACATTTGGCGACAAAACTGATTATGATGCACTAAGCTTTATCGAGCAATGTGAGAACTACCTGGATCTTAGACCTTTACCCAATAATGAGCTATTAGGCACCCTTTCTGCTGTTTTAAAAGGGCCAGCTCTGAGTTGGTGGAAAGCCACAAAAGCTGATGTACTTGACTGGTTAACCTTTAAGGAAGCCTTTCTGTCTGCTTTTCTCCCCACTGATTACATGAACGAGGTGGAAGAGAAACTAAGAGTAACCATCCAACAGCCTGATCAGTGTAACGCTGCTAAGTAAAGTTTATTTATTAGGGAAGTGTGCAATAACCGGAGAAGGTGTAACCTCCTTTTATATTTTGTTGTATATTTTTTAACATATCTTTCTTATATTGTCTTATTTCGCAGTTTTTAGTTTTCTACTCTTACTTGACTTTTTATTCCACCGGAAAAAAATTGCACTGTAATTTCGTTGTACATGTACAATGACAAATAAAGATATTTCATTTCATTTCGTATAAGGGATTTTGCTTATGATTACAGAGCATTATGCCTGAAGTGGAAACCAGACATGTCCGAAGAAGAAATAGTGCGTCGAATCTTAAATAACATAAATCCAAAGGTCGCTGGATGTCTACGTGGTACAGTGTCATCAGTTTCCCAGCTGGTGAAAATAGGATCTATGGTGGAGAAAGACTGTACCGGAGTTAGAGATTACTGGCAGAAGGTGCATTCTAGCTCAGACCGACCAACAAGAAGACCAACTGATAAAAAGACAACATCAAAAGGGACTGTTGGTGTCACCTTAGGACAGCCGAGCCATCGCAGAGACCGGGACCCAAGACTTTTGGTGGTTCCCATTACCATAAGAGGTGTGAGGTGTGAGGCTGTGTTAGACACTGGTAGCACTTATACCCTAATCAGAGACGGTTTATGGAGAACCATCGCTCACAAGAAGGAGTCAGGTCAACAGGGGGAAAGAACGAACTTTGTAATGGCAGACGGAACAATTCACCAGGCTTTGGGGAAGAAAACCATCAGGGTTGAGTTGCATGGAGGACAATGGCCTTTGGACATGCATATAATGGATGATGGACATCTGGCCTTCCCTCTGATTCTTGGTCTGGATTTTCTCACAAAGTCTGGAGCCCTTCTTAATCTTGCCAAAAACACTTACGGCCTGAAAACAGACCGTGGATATGTATTTTATGCATTCATTCCTCCCAAAGACTCTCCTTCTGTAAATACTGACTCTAATGTTCATTCATCTCTGCCGGGTGTTCATCTCTACTATGCTTTGCAGCCTGATGAACTTCCTTCGTGTTGGACTACTGCTAATACTGCTGCATCATCATCATTTCACACAGAATGTCCTAAATCACTCCAACAGTTAACCATAAAATGGTCAACAGTTTCTGGTAAAGTTTCCTCAGACTTGCCTACAAATTTATCTGATATCACACAAGAACAAAATAAAGACCCTACTGTATGTGACCTATGCCAGTCCCACCTTAACCATTCTCCTCCAGGCCGCATAGGTTTTGAGACCTGTCAAGGAGTGTTTTATCGGCGGGCTCCTCGGAAAGACCAAGGCATGAAGTACCAGTTGGTAGTTCCAAAGTCACTGAGAGCAGAATTTCTCACATATTTCCACAAGAACCCTCTAGGGCAGGGGTCGGGAACCTATGGCTCGCGAGCCATATATGGCTCTTTTGATGGTCACATGTGGCTCGCAGACAAATGTTTAATTATAGTTTTTTTTTTTTTTCATTAGACCAGTCCTTCTCGGGCGCGATGCGATGCCAGAGGCGTGCAGTTGTAGCAGTGCTTAGAGAGAGAAATCTGCGCCAGCGCTATCAGTTACTATTATCTATTATTTCACAGAGTTTGTACCAGCTGGAAACCTGTGAATTGCCGTGCCTAAAACTACGCGCTCCCGTCTCTGAGAAAGAGCGCGCAGATGCGGGGACGGGATGTGTGAGGGAGAAAGCAGAGGGTGGGGCTGAGGTGTTGTGGGGACAGGCAGCAGGTGAATCGCGCAGGGATTGTAAAAACGTAAAACCCGCTTCCCGTCACTCACTGCAGCGTGTGAGTGTGTGTTTGGCTCCCCGTCTGCATGTGAGCAGTCTTTCTCACATCTACAGAACATTCAGACCTACGATGACGTTTAAAGTCTCAACGCCTGCATGAAGCAGAAACTCACCACGTATCAACCAGACTAGACCATCAGCAAAACTACCACGAGAAATACTCATCATTTATTAGCAACAGAATAACAATATTAAAAAGAATCCACAGACTTATTGTACTTTAAAAATGTTGAAATTAAATCAAATGCACACATTCACTTGTATATTTAGTTTTAAACAAATTGTCGCGGACTGAGTTGGATGGCTGTTGGGCCGCGTTAAAAGTTCTGGAGTTCATTGAACGCGTCAAGCAGAGATCTGATTGGCCCTCAGTTCTGTCGCTCAGCCTGTTGTTAGGTAGTTTGGACCAATGGGGTTCAGCTATGGGCCGAATAAGGAAATGGGAGGGCTGGAGCGGGAGCAGGGGAATATAAAGTTGGGAGAAGCTCTCTCGTGTCGGCGGGAGAGATTCAGGAGTTGCTGAATTAATTGAACGGCGTTTGTTGCGGTCTGCAGTAATCGGAATAAAGAACTTTAAAAGAGGTTAAGTCTCCGTGCCTCAGTGTGGGGAAGGGACACTACATTATTGTATGGCTCTTTCGAAATTACATTTCAAAATATGTGGCATTTATGGCTCTCTTGGCCAAAAAGGTTCCCGACCCCTGCTCTAGGGGGACATCTTGGACAGTTAAAAACCCTGTTGCGAGTTTTGGAGGTTGCTTGGTGGCCCGGCATAAGAAAGGATGTGTGGGAGTACACCAAGAAATGTCACATGTGTGAAAGTATGAAGGCTGATAAAATCAACCCAGCTGGATTAATGCAGTCCACCTCAGTGCACAGTCCAGGAGAAATGCTGGGAATCGACATCATGGGTCCATTTACCAGAAGCAAAAACTCTAATACTATGTTGGTGGTGGTGGTGGACTATTACACCAAATTGGTTGAAATGTTCCCTTTGAAAGATGCTAGAACACCTCGTCTAATCAAAATCCTGAAGGATATTTTTACCCACCAGGGGGTACCGAAATACCTGGTCTCAGACCAGGGTCCCCAATTCACTAATCATCTCATCAAAGAACTGTGTACCACAGGGGTGGTCATTCCTAAATTGACCACTAGTTATCATCCTCAGACCATTCTCACAAAACATTGCAACAAAACCATAAAGACCATGATTGCCTCAGTTGTTGGACAGTATCATACCACGTGGGACCAATGTATTC
Organism: Oryzias latipes; assembly: GCF_053564925.1. NCBI lineage: Eukaryota > Metazoa > Chordata > Actinopteri > Beloniformes > Adrianichthyidae > Oryzias > Oryzias latipes. Next base: position 20,713,155 of record NC_136258.1, on the reverse strand, counting down.
CGGAATTCCACTTCGCCATAAATGCAGCATGTCAACAGACCACCAGAAAGACACCTGCAGAGCGGGCCTTAGGAAGAACTATCCACGGACCACTGGAGAGACTCATCCACAAACCGCAATCTCCTGATCAGAGATTGGCATACTCTCTGGTTGAAGGACAGTAGACGATGGCGGAAGAGGTTAAAAGGAGAATGGGGTTGCACCAGAAAAGACAAGCTAAGTACTATAATAACCGTAGGAAAGATGCGCACTTCCCAACGGGTGACTTAGTCTAGGTCTGGTCACATCCATTATCCAAAGCAACAGATAACTATCAGCAAAGCCAGCGCCTAAGTGAGAAGGGCCAGCAACATGTATAAGAAAACTGGGACCTATTAATTATAAAGTATGTATAGGTGACTCACAAAGAGAAGATGTGGCACATGTAGTAAACTTGAAAAAGTATCATGGAGCAAATCCCGATTAGCCATCAGCTGGAGGGGGGGCCTATGTAGCATTGCCACACAAATATAGGATTGTCATTTCGCTGTTGGGATAAAAAACAGTAAATACTTTCCAAATTATCCACCAATATTAATGGTCCAGTATGTCATTGTTAAGTTTCCAGGTTAGCACATTATAATAGTTTGATTTGTATTTGGTTTTGGATTATGTTTTTGTGGACTACAAATATGGCAGCCAAGAGACTTCCTGCTGGTGACTTCCGGTTATTCAGGTGTGTGGCTGATGACAGCTAATGACAGCACAAAAGAGAGAAAGATGGAGCCAAGGCGAGGAAGGGGACCAAACTGGCTGGGGTGATGTTTGACTGCCGCTTGAAGGATGGATTAAAGCAACGGATGGTTCTATGGATTAAAAAAGGTGAGGAATATACCGGAACTTTCTGCCACACTTCCTAAGGTCTTCCTTCACCAGAAAGTCTCACGATTTCCATCACAGCTGATCCGGTAAGAAGTCGTTGACCATCAGAAGGCGGACGGAGCGTCACAGGCCCCACTATCTTTGAGACTGCTTTGTCCAGAGGGACAAAAGACGCCAAAGAAACTTTAAAGTACTATGTAAATAAGAAAAAGACTGGTTCTAGTTGGGTGGTGGTTTCTACTAAAGGTGATGTTGTAAATATATGTATATATTTCAATATATCATAATTACCTGGGAAACCTCATTGTGTTGGAGTTGTTTTGTATAAATGGAGAAAAAGAATCAATCACATTCAGTTAAAGAAGTAGATCCCTGATTAATTTTTTTGTAAATACTCTCATTTAATGCTGAGTGTTACAACTGTGATGGTATGGGGATTTTCTTTTGATCTAGGGTCAGTAACACAAGATAGGAGGCAACCTATACACACAGCTACAACGTTGTGCAGTACCATACACTTTCCTCTGGCATTATGTATATGTTAATGTACACTCACTGGCCAATAAGGCACTTGTCCAACTGCTCGCTAATCAGCCAATCACATGGCGCAACTCAATCCAGGATGAAGAAAAGTGATTTAAGTGACTTTGAACGTGGCATGGTTGTTGGTGCCAGACAGGTTAGTATTAGTACTTCAGAAACTGCTGATCTAGGAGGATTTTATCCCGCAACCATCTTTAGGGTTTACAGGGAATAGTCCGAAAATAATCCAGTGAGGAGCAATTCTGTGCGCGGAAATGCCTAATTGATGCCAGAGTTCAGTGGAGAATGGCCAGATTGAATCCAGCTGATAGAAATGAAACAGTAACATTAAAGAAATGGTTACAACCGAGGTCTGCAGAAGAGCATCTCTGGACACACAACAAGTCCAACCTTGAGGCTGATGGACTACAGCAGCACCCCACTGAGACCACACTGAGTGCCACACCTGCCAGCTAAGAACAGGAAGCTGAAGCTACCCAAAATGGACAAGAGAAGATAGGAAAAACGTTACTTAGTCTGATAAATCTCCATTTCTGCTGCAACATTCAGATGGTAGGGTCAGAATTTGGCGTCAACAACATAAAGGCATTGATCTATCCTGCCTTGTATCAATGGTTCAGGCTTGCGGTGGTGTGGGGGATATGTTATTTGGGCCCCATCTGAGCTTCGTAACAACACCACAACCTACCTGAGTATTGTTGCTGACCATGTCCATCGCTTTATGATGGTGACAGAGCCTTTGCAGCAGTGGCTCCATACCTCTGGAACTCCCTTCCCCTCAGCCTCATATCTGCAGACTCTGAGTTTTCTTTTAAAAAGCAGCTAAAAACCTATCTTTTTAAAATAGCTTTTTCTTAATTCCTTTAGTCTGTGTTCTACCATGTTTTACTGTGTTTTATCATGTTTTACTCAGAAGCACTTTGTGATTTTTATCTCGAAAGGTGCTATACAAATAAAGTTTATTATTATTATTTATGACCACAGTTTACCCATCTTCCGATGGCTACTTCCAGCAGGAAAAGGCGCCATGCCATAAAGCTGGAATCATCTCAGTTTGGTTTTTTGAACATGACAATGAGTTCACTGGACTCAAATGGTAACCAGATCTCAACCCAATAGAGCACCTCTGGGATGTGGCGGAACGGGAGATTGGCATCATGGATGAGCAGCCGACAAATCTGCAGAAATGCTATCATGTAAATGCGGACCAAACTTTCTGATGAATCTTTATAGTACTTTATTGAATCTATGCTACAAAGTATTAAGGCAGTTCTGAAGGCAAAAAGGGGTCCAACACAGTACTAGCAAGCTGGACCTAATAAAGTGGCCGATAGTGTATATCTTAGTTAGTCAGGGGTTTGTCCTGCAATAGAATTACCACTCAGAAAGTAAATTCAACCTTTGCCATGTGAAAAGATTTTCTTTTTTGCGCTCAAGATGAACATGTGCTTTGTGTATCATTTCCAACTATGATGTTTTGTCTTTAGCACTTTATGGGGCACTTTTGACAGGTATATACATATTATGGTTTTGTATTGTGCAATTATTTGGAGTTGGTTATTGAAGAAAATAGTTTGATATTTTGTTCTTGATAAATGTGTAAGGAGTCTAAAGAAGTTTTTATTTCCTTCACCACCATTGACTTCATTGCTGGCAAAGCTACAAAGCTCAACATGCCAGAACTATCTGAAGGGAAAAAGACTAAATAATAAACTTGTTAACATGGAGTGATCTGCAGTTTTGAAACTTCAGTTAAGCTGGTTTTGGATGAACTAGACAGGAGAAAGAAATAAAAGCAACCAACAAGTGCCAAACATTGAAGGAAACTTGTAGGAAACTTAAAAACAACTTTCTGAATTTTTAAAATTCTGTTTAAAAAACCATTTTGTTAGTGTGTTCATCCATTAAATCTGTAAAAGGAGGCTGCTGGGATTAATTTAACATGTAGATTACATTTCAATCTGTACGTTTATTCCAGGATTTCTTCTTATAACTTGTTTCTTTGCAAGATGCTTTAATGTCAGTGTAGCGAGACATTAATCTGAACGTGTTTCAAATAAAAAACTGAAAATATTGAATCGTTCTAAAAGTTTCCACCAATTGTGTTGAAGACTCAGTATGTGTCTAACACCCAACATGCTTTCAGTTCACCTGTTATTGTAGCTGTACTCCCCTACTGTGTTGTTTAACAAATTCAGATTTACAAAGTACCTTATTAAAACACATTTATAGGCCTCTGTGATTCCCAGAGGCATAAATCAATAGCTGGGAGGATGCTGGTGTTACATTTAATGCTGGATCCTGAATAATTAGATTGTGTTTGTCTAACACTATTAAACGAGAGACCCCTATAAATCGGGAAAGTACACACAGCTTTCTTTGTGTGGCTCGGTGCATTTGCTAATTAATTTGATGTTGTGAAGGTTATGTTTACTCTTGTCTTGTGACATTTTGATTATTTATTTAAACCAAAAATGGGGCTTTTAAATGAAAATGTGAAAGAGAACAAGTTGTGCTTTTTATGATCTAATTAGAGGCCAGAGTTCTCCTGAACCACACATAAAAAAGATGAGTGTTACTGTTGCTTCCCATTAACAACTGCAGCTAGTACATGACAGATTCAACAGCAACAAACAGCAGTGTGGAGTGAATTTCTTCTAGGAAGTGCAATAAGACAATGGTTCAGTGCTCCAAAGCAATTATAAACACATGGAAGGAATGAATGAATGATACATATATCTTAAGTGGCATTTATGAAAGCACTTTCTAATGACCAGCAGCAAGGTTTCAGGTTATTACAACATTTGATAGCACTCAAGTGTCATGAAAAAAATCATGAATGCTCAGTGGTGGGCCGTCAGGGTCTTCAAGGTCTTCTCCGGAGGCCTAAAAAAACATGAATCATGTCTTAATTATATTTTGTCCATGCATACTCATTAAATAATTCCAAATGGTCTGTCTATTCTTCTTTATTGTTTTTATGATAGTTTTTATGATAGTTATACTGCTTCCAGACAGACATGCTCATTTTGGAGCATTTAACCAATCGCATTTTTTCACATCAAATTAATACAAACAGAACATTATTAGAACATTCTACCACTGTATGGTCACATGTCTTTGCAAAATTGGACTGTAATGGTGGATTGATCATTTTTTACTGCCATCACTTACTGTGATGAAACGTTTTATGTTATAGTAAAATAAATCTACCGTGCCTTAATCACAGTGTTATTTTCCAATATTGATTATAATTAATTAATGTAAAATGATTTTATATTGGTATGGGTAGATTCGATTAAGACCTACCCGCAGACAGATCAATCTGGTTGGTTCATATGAATATGATTCGATTCACTGATTAATTGTTACACCCCACACAATTCTCCCAAATTGAAGTTTGTTGAAAATGACAGTAATTTTAGGTAGGTGCAGTTCATCAAATGACCACTGGGGGGCATTTTCACAAGTGAGGCAAGCTCCGCACTTTTCTCTGTAAAACAGTCTCAGTTTACAAGAGAAATAAACATCCTCAAGAAACCTTTTTTTTTTCTCCATTTCAGGATTTTATGGATGTGTAAATTTGAAGGGCTGCACAGTTGTGCAGTGGTTAGCGCTCTTGCCTCAAAGCAAGAATGCCCCTGGTTCAAGTCCCAGCTGGGGTACCTGAAACAGAACAACAATGGGGGACCTTTCTGTGTGGAGTTGGCCTGTTCTCCCCGTGCATGTGTTGGTTTTCTCCAGGGACTCTGGCTTCCTCCCACCGTCCAAAAACATGCTTCATAGGTTAATTGGTCCCTCTAAATTGTCCATAGGTGTGCATGGGTGTGTGACATGTGTGACCCTGCGACAGACTGGCGACCTGTCCAGGGTTTCCCCTGCCTTCAGCCATAAGTGGCTGGGACAGGCTCCGGTAGCCCCATGACCCCGGAAGGGATAAACGGAAGAAGATGAATGAATGTAAATTTGAACTTTTATGCATCCATCCTTCCATTTTACTCTTGTTTTTATACGGCCCACAAACTAGGGGGAGTTGTTTTGTGATTGGCATTTGAACATCAAATCCTCACAACAGGCTTCTCTTGCGCTTATCAACAACTGCAAGGCATTTTTTTTGTTGTTTTGTTTTTTTTCTGAGAAAATGCGGTTCAGGAACATTTTTGCAGTGCGCGACAATAAAAAAAAAGGTTATTCTTGTTTTCAGTTGTTTTTTAATTGATTATTTTCCATTAGGCATACCTTTTGAACCACTCACCTCCATTCCTGTTACACATTGATGTTAAAATGTTACTGGAAAGCAGTCCTTCTCCCCTGTGTGAGCCATTAGAGGATCAGAATGAAATATGACACATAGAACATAAACTGTCTCAGTGACTTTGAGGATTCCAGACATTCCATTACTATGTTTAGCGTCATTAAATGCTCTTAAACGTGACACTGTCCCCCACGGAAGTAAAATTAGAATCAACCCAGAGCATTAAATCCTAAATAAAACAAACTCGATGTCCAGTTTTGTTTGTTAGTGTCTTTTGTGCTTCTTCGCACTATTTTGGAAGAGTTTTCTAGAGAAAAATGTGTTGCCATGACGCTCAGATATTAAATATTCAGACTGGACATATTCCATTTTCAGTCTGTGTAACCAAAACAAATGGCTCCACTGGAAAACTATCAGGTTGAAATGCAAAACACTTGACAATTTCTCCCTTCCTTAAAGCAAGTATTTGTTGCAGTGACCGCACACTAACACCTCCCTTTAGGAATAATTGCTTGTGGAGACACAGAGTCTTTCCTAGTAGATTTCCATGGAAACATATGGCAGCGGACGCTTACGGTGTTACATAGAGATTCAAACAACATACCTTTCTTGGCTTTTCCCTTCAGTAGGGTTAAATACGGTCACTAGTTTACAGTTATGCTTGTACACAAAAACCAAAAAAACAAACAAAAAACTAGTTGTTGTTTTGAGCAACAAATTGAATTTAACCCTGTGAGTTTCTATTTCTGAAGAAGCTCCACAAAGGACACAATAACATTTTTTAAAGACCCACTCCGATGAAATGGTGATTTTGGTATTTATATGCCACATATACACCAGGCTCCAAAACACTTGTCAATGTAAACGCATGCATATGTGCATTTCAGGGTTCCACATTTAAACGCATCGCTGCGCACGTTTTAAGTCTTCGTACCTCGTACAAAATGTGCTGCCATTGAATGAGTGACAAAAGAGAAACCAGTTAAACTTCGACCAATCAGGGACTCGGGTTTGGTAATGACGCGTGAGTAGTATCCTTCTGAAAACACACAAGTGCTAACCATTTAAAAATTGATCATAAGGGAGAAATTAATTATTGCGGTTTGTGCTTGGCTGGAATTTTTATGACTCCAAGTATTTCATATATCTAAAAAGGACTGTGAAAGAAAAAACCTGGAGCACGAATTCTGAGATTTACACCGCTTTGACATTTTGCAACAAGCTGCGAGTACATGTGCTAGTATTGGGTAGGGCCAGTCCAGACTGAACAACCTTTGCTAAAGTACGTACAAAAAAACACGTTCAGCACGTTCTTGAATGTGTCACACATGCCTGCTGTGAATGTAGCATTATGTTCTTCTAGCATTTATCTAATGATGGAAAACATATTAGGTAAAAAAAAGCTGCTCCATGTCAACAGTCTCACCCACACCTTCAAGACAAATTTGTGAAGCAAGTCCTGCTGCTCTGCAGAAAGTCTGTCCTAGAAAACAACACATAATCATAATTAAAAGCCCACTGGGAATGCTCAAAAGATGATCGGAGTGGGTCTCTAAAGATTTGTGCTTCAGTTTTATAATGCTCACAATGTTGATTGGTATCAATGACACATACAAATAAAAAACTAGCTTGGCTTAAAAGGATCAGAAGTTTCGTCTGCATTTAATGAGTTTCTGGAAAGCCTGCTTGAACTCATCGTTGAATGCAGTGTAGATGACTGGGTTGATGAGGGAGTTTAGGTATCCAAGCCAGGTGAAGAGATCAAACAGAATGGGGTGAAACCAGCATTCCTTACATATGGCCAGGACCAGCGTACCAACAAAGAATGGGAGCCAACAGACGATAAAGGCACCCAGAATGATGCCCAGCGTCTTGGTGGCTTTCCTCTCCCGTGCTGCACACAGACGTTTCCTCTCCAGCACGCTGTCTGCCAGCTTTACTTTCACACTATTCATGAACAGAGGTGACCCTCCACTTCTTGTGCTGCCAGAGTGTAGGTGTGCTTCCTGGTGGGAGGTAGAATTAAGAGAACAGAGAGATGAGCCTGCAGAGGTCTGGATGAGCTGTGCTGTGGTGAAGCGCTTTCCAGACGAGCAAGGGGTCTTTAAAATGCGAGAACGTGCAGCCATGTAAATCCGTCCATAGAGGATGATGAGAAGCACTGTGGGAACATAGAAGGCGCCGAAGGTGGAATATAGGGTGTAGGAAATCTGATCTGTATTCACCACGCACTCCGTCAGTTCCTCGTGTGCTTTAGCCTGCCGCCAGAAAAGTGGAGGCATGGATATGGATATAGAAATCACCCACACAACCCCGACCATCATCGCCGCGCGGCGCATGGTGCGACGCTTCGGGTACTCCAGCGCGTCTGTGATTGCCCAGTAACGGTCCAATGCAATCACACACAGGTGCAAGATGGAGGCCGTGCAAAAGGTGATGTCAGACGATAACCAAATGTCGCAAACAATCTGCCCCAGGGACCAGGTTTTGCTGACAGTGTAGAGGATGCTTATTGGCATGACTAAAATAGACACCAGCAGGTCCGTGACAGCAAGAGAGCCAATCAGAAAGTTGGCTGGTGTGTGGAGCTTCCTGGTCAGAAAGATGGTGGTGATGACGAAGGCATTGGAAAGCACAGTAGCCAGAGTAACAAGGGCTAACAGGACGGACAGGGAGACCTGGAGGCCAAGGAGCATGTCCTCACTCCAGGTTGGTGCTGCAGACTTGTTGGAACTCTCTGTGCTGTTAAAGGTGAGGTAATCCAAAGAGCTATTCTCAAACTCCATCTCGCCTTGACCCCTCCTTTAAGACAGTTCAGACCATTGCTACAAATTTAAGCCCCATCTTGCATTGTTCTGAAAAAAAAGGCAGCACAGTGGTGTGGCACACTTGGTTAGTCCTTCCTTTTAACGTGTCTCTTTGTTTTTCAGCTTTGTCATGGTAGAATAAAGTTATTTCCAAAGCTCAATCATTTTGAGCTAAAATCTTTACTTCTGTTGCTTCAGTGACAAACTGGTTTTAGTTCTGAAGTACCCCGTGTCCCTCCTGCAGCAGTGGGGAAGCCAAGTCCTAATTTGTATTCCGCTGCAGACTGGCTTTCTCTTATCTCATCTCCAACCAGCAGTCAGCAGGAAACTACACCTTCAGACATGGCTTTCCAATCTATCAGAGGCTTTAATAGGCTCCTCCTTTCCAATAAAGCTAAACACGCAGCTGCATGTAGGACGAAGATGACGGCAGATACAACAGTTCCCTTGTCTCTTATCTTCACAGTGGTCCACATGAGGCCTTCTGAATCGAGGTTTGTGTTGAGGCTCGGCTGTGCCTGCTGCGTCTGGGGATGTTAGGAAGGCAGCACATCACAGCCACACTTTCCAAATTAATACCAGGCAAGGGACAGCTTTGTTAGGGTCTGTTCTGTAGGGATAATTGTTGGCTACCCATGACTCGGCCGTTGAACACGACAATGGCAGAATTTGATGATCAGAGAAGGTTTTGATTCTTTTTTCAACTCCCAGTGTTTTTTTCTGTGACTGCTCTTTCCCCAGATGAAACAGTTGGATCCGGCTACTTCCGTGTCTTCTGGACTTTCCGTCCTGTGTGAGAAAAATAAGACGTAAAAAACGAATGCGTTATAATCCCATGTTACATAATCTGTTTCTATTTACAATTTTACACAAATTTGCGGAACCAAGATGACCACACTCTTGTTAAAGAAAATAAAGACACCCACAAATTATTGTTTAAATACTTTATGAACTTTAAATTAGTTATATTATCAAATTTATGTCCAGTGTGTTTGCAGACCCCAACTTTTTTACTACTTACTTAAAGAAATCTGTAGAATCAGCCACAAAGACTAAACTGCTTATTATCTTTGACTTATACCATGATTAAAAAAGTAATAATCCACGGTGATACTACAAAAAGAAGTACTGGTCACATAGTTTAAATGTTCTATAGCACTGCGCTGGCTTCTTTAAAAAAAACGTTTGCATCATCAATTGGACAAAAACAAATGATACGAGGTGAACTTTCTCTTTGAACTGATGCTTCATTTTACCTATCATGACGATCAGCATATATATCACTTTCCTTTGCTGCTGCAGTTGAGGTCAGTGCCAAATCATCAGGCTAAACTGCAATGCGCCGCACCGCAGGACAAATAGTCCGCTCTTTGTGAAAAAAAGTGATTTCAACCAAAAAAATAGGAATGAAGTACTACAAAATTATTGAATTTTTATTTCTTATGTAAGTGACCATGGTATAAGCAGGATAAAGGCCTTTGACGTGTGCATTATCAGAAATGAATGCACTCTGCGGAAACCACGCGTCGGACGATTCAGGCTTCCACAGCGTGCGTTGATTTCTGATAATGCACAGTTCGTCGGACATTACTCTTAAAATACTGTTTTAATCTTCCTTTTCTTTAAACATGTCCTACAAGAGGAAAATAATGACACTTTTTTTCAATTCAAACACAAGAAACAAACACAAAAACCACAATTTTCATTGGAGTGTGTCTTTTCTCCATCAAAAGTCAGCGCCCCTGAATTCCTGACATTGCATGGCGACCTTAGTTCACGAACAGGTCACATCCTGATGGGTCATTCAAGTCATTCAAGAAAATCTGTACTATGATATATTTTCCCTGGAGTAAAAGCAACTCTTCCCCTGCACATAAACAGTTGACAATTGAAAAAGTGACAATGTGAATGCTTGAAAAAACAAAACCAGTGTCACTCATCATGGTTTTTAGTACTCAGACACTATGCACCAATTATTTCATGCAAAATTGAAATGCTTCTAATATTTGTACCCACCTTTTTTATTCTTATTAGTGACAAACAGTTTATGAAACAAGTAACTGAATGTTTTCTACCACTGAGTTCTCAGGAAACCATTCTGTCTCTGTAATTCCTAACATGCATAAAATTGGAACTGTGGTGGTACAAAGAGAAATAGCCATGTTGCCTTTAGGTCAGAATAGGAGAACATTATCATAGGGTGACATGCTGTGACTTACTTTCAAGTGCAGAAAAAAAAAGATTGAATCTGAAATATAGAAATGTGGCAGTATGTCCTAGAGGGGATAAAGACTTCAAATGACATTTAATCACCTCATAAGACATTTTCCCCTCCAGGTATTCATCCTTACAGGGTTTTCTTTATTTTATTATTAATAAAAAGAACAGCAAATTTTAACTACTCATATTTCCTGACAAACTTTGTTTCTTAGCCAAGTAGACAATGTGCACAGTTTATCTTAAAGTAATTACACACCTAAATTTACATTTGTAATATGAATTTGTAATATGAATGGAATGTTGGTCAAATACATTGCAAATGATTTAATTAAATTTAGTTTGTCTTATTAGTGAAATGTGCCAACTGAAGTTGACTCAAGCCACATATAGAATGAAAGAAATTAAAAAAGATCAGAGGATGTCAAGTCAACAGAATATTGTGTTTGGAAACCAAAATGCAGAAGAAGCCCTTTCAACAGAATCTAGACTAAACAGTGAAAATTTTAAAACGAAGGAGCGGGAAACCAAAGTTCTTGACAAAAACCAACAGAGAACCAGACTCTTAAATAACCTCAGAGATAATTGACTAACTGACAGCAGCTGTGATGATTAACAACTGAAACCAGGTGAACCACAACAAGGGGAGAGGGCTGAAAACAAACCTAATTGAAAAGTAATACATCTTGAGAATTAAACCAAGGAAACTGAATAAAAATAAGGACTAATTATTAAAAAAAATTATAAATATAAAATCACACCAATAAACGACAAAAAAATAATTGAAACATTTTACATTTTGTTTAGACATCTGGTTTTGCAGGACTCGCTGTCTTCCTTCTAAGGGAGGCACCTCAGCTCTGCAAAATGTTTCAGTGTCACAACAACCTCCACGTGAAACTTAACCTTTATTTTAACTGTGTCCTATACATTTGTCCTGTCTCTGCCCCAAACCTGAAGTATTTGGGCACAGGGATTCGAATATGATTGACTGGATGTCTCAAAGTTTACACCTGAAGGTACACATATTTACAGAATTGGTGTTTTTAACACATTAGTTACTGAATTATCAATAGAATTGGACATAATTTAAGTTGGGTCACACTGCTGTGAAACCTTAACTGGCAATAATCCTAAACTGACTTCTGAAATTGAAAAAAAAAAAAAACTTAAATCTGGAGCACCTCAGGGTTCAGTTTTCGATCTTTCAGCTTTTAAATGCAGCACGCTGCTAACATATAAGGACACATTTAATCTAGTAACATAGAGCTCTACAGCATTGCACTGCTGTCTTTTTTTTACCATGATGGAGGATATCAGGTTAGAACAAAAGTAAACTTTATTTAACTTTATTTATTTGATGGACCACTGTCCTATTTTGCAGCACAACATTTTTATCTGGGGAACATTTGTAGTTGGGTTGGCTTTTCTTTAAACTTGTTCAGTGGTAGAACAAACACCTTCATTTAATTAATGTTTCCTTCGTGGTGAGAAGAATACATCTCTTCTACAACACTCGAACACAGTTCTTTTTCCACCAATTTCAAAGTATTGGTTTTCTATATATGGTCAAGGTGTTTTTATTAGAAAACAAACCTCCTAATGCTTTTTTTTATGTTTACTTGTTCAATCTGCTGTAAATAATTTAAACTCTACACAGCTGTCAGGTACTCTGAAAGAGACCTTTTTCCTTATCCAGTGCAGCCGGGAGTACAAAGACCTTTGTTCAGGAGAAGCAAAACAACAGTCCCAAGAATGCATGACTCAATACAGGAGATCAATTTCCTCAGAACATGATTTAGCTCTGCAGTTGCATCCTAAGGACCAGAGAGGCTTTTTTATAGACTGAAATGCTCTCATTCTGCTTGAGAGGACTGAAGGAAGCCATCTATTTTAAATGGGAAGAACTGCTGTGGGTGGACTCAGAAATCACCTATTTAACATTTACAACCTCAATTCTCCTCTAGGCTGTTCCATAGACACTCACTTTTAATTATATGCTACCAAAGTAAAATACACGCATGCTTTAGTGAAAAATAGTCCTCGTTCACATGTTGTTTTTTTCTTTGAAATTTTTTTTTCTCAAAAGTCCCACTCCGATCATCTTTTGAAGAATTGTAAAATTCTTTCTGGTGGTCTTTTAATCATGATTATGCCAGTTGTAGCCAAATCAAAACATCAGTATTGTTTTCTAGGACATAGATTCTGCAAAGCAGCAGTAGTTCTTCATAAATTTGCTTCTGGATTGTGGGTGGGACTGTTGGCACATAGTAAGCCCATCCCCACATCCAATGATCCAGCTGGTCAACGCTCTCCCGCTAGCTTACAGCCACCGACACCCCCAAGCTAACATAACCGGTGCAACAAAAATGGCGAGCAATATCGTAGTTATCCAGCCGTACAGTTTTGAGCCAGTTGCCGGCTCAGATGAGGAAAACAAAGATGTACATGGATCTATTTGTCTGCAAGTGTATGCATTGAAATGGAATAGAGCCGGGTTCGGGAACCTTTTTGGCCGAGAGAGCCATAAACGCCACATATTTTTAAATGTAATTTCGAAAGAGCCATACAAAAATGTTCCACACTGAGGCACGGAGACTTAACCTCCTTTAAGGTTCTTAATTCTGGTTACTGTAGACTGTAACCAGCACCGTACAACTAATTCAGCAACTCCTGAATCTCTCCCGCCGAGAGCGCTTCTCCCAACTTTTTATCCCCTCACTGCCGCAACAGCCCTCCTATTTCCCATATTCGACCCATAGGTGAACCCCCATTGGTCCAAACTACCCAACGACAGGCTGAGCGACAGAACTAAGGGGGCCAATCAGCATCTCTGCTTGATGGGTTCAATGAACTCCAGAACTTAGAACGCAACCCAACAGCCACCCAGTCCAACTCAATCCGCTACAATATATTTAAAAGTAAAAATACAAGTGAATGTGGGCATTTTATGTAATTTCACTACTTTTAAAGTACAATACGTCTGTGGATTCTTTTTAATAACCTTTCTATGCTGTTGCTAATAAATGATGAGTATTTTTTTCCATTATTACGACTTCTGGTTGCAGGCACGGCAATTCACAGGTTTCAGGCTATTACAAACTGTGTTATAACAAAAAAAATAAACTGATAATGGCGCAGATTTTTTTTTTCTTCAAGCACCGCTACTACTGTGCCCCTCTGGCATTGCATCACGCCAGAGAAGGACTGGTCCAATGAAAAAAAGATTTTATAATTAAAGATTTGTCTGCGAGCCAGATGTGACCATCAAAAAAACCATAAATGGCTAGCGAGCCATAGGTTCCCTGGAATAGAGCAAAGAGCTTGTGGCTTGCTATGCCACTGCCAGGGTTTTTTTGTCTGCTCCTGATTCTTAATAATTTAAATAAAGAAATACTCAGAAATCAGCTATGTTTTCTTTACATATAGCCATCATCAGAAAAATGCCACGAGAACATGTGAAAAACACCCAAAACCTCATTTTTATCAGACTGCATTTTAAAATCTGTTTTCTGACGTTTTTACAATTATTTTGTAATTTGATTACATTTTCAACCGAACTCTTTGGGAAACACCTTCTAAGATAATTTTTTTCCCCCTCATGTTTGGAACTACAATTCAGGAGCTTAACTGTACTTGTCATCTGATTCTGGGAATTTTCTAAAAAAAAAGATCAACAAAATTTCTTTCCTGCTACGGAAGCATGTTAAATAAATTAGGACAAACATAAGTATTTGGATAAGACTTACATGTTTTCCAATGACTAAAAGCTTGAAAGATTTCCAGTTGACTTGAGCTTGACTTTTTGGATAACCAAGAATCTATATTTTCTTTTTATTAATTAGTTCTTCTTTCAAAGTAAAAACTAAAATGAGAGAAAATTAGATGAGATAAGGCAAGTTAAAAAACGATCCTGAAGAAATTTTGATTACATATAGGATACAAGCAGTGTAGTTTTAAATGAATACATTTTTTCTTAGCAATACAAAAGCCTCAAAAACACAATTTTCTCTTAATATTTATACGTTTAACTAATATTTATTACGAAGTAACAAAATCTATAAATTGCTCAGGTTTGATGGTTTTGCATGTGAATTCTCTACAGTCTGTAACACGAAATCCTCAATACCTTATTAGACTGCTGCAAACATTAGCAAATGTTCAAAAGTGGTACCATGCATAACAAAAACCCAATGGAACAAAAGATCCATGTAACTTATGTCTTTAAAAAACCCACACAGGACAAACTTTGATCACACAGCACGCAACACATAATAAAAAGAAGAACGAATTCTCTATTCATAAGATGGTTGTGTCCAGATAGAGTTCAAATAGGAGAAGTCATGTTTGAATGTTATTTTGATCTGTTTATGTGTCATTCCCTGCTTTGATGAGTGTTTCTCCTGGTGTTTCCCCTTCTTAACAGTGCCTGTCTTTGTTTCTGATAAATTTCTTGACTTTTTTGCGGCAAGTATCCATAGACGAGTACCCAGAGTACCCATAGATGTTAATGAGATCTGGCACCTTGTATAATGATCCAACCTTGAAACAAATTGCATGCAAAATACCACTGTTTTATCAATGCAAGAAATGACATCATAAATTCATTTGTTGCAACAGCTACAGTTCACATCTCATTTGGTTTTGCTTTTGAGAGTAGGACAAGAGTCCGATAAGTGTTTGCTAACAGCACCAGGCATTCTGTTGTTGAGGTCTTGTTCTGATCCCTCATGCTAGCTGCTCTCTTAATACAATTCTGAAGAGCATCATTTGTGCATATGTGCAGCAACATGTTTGATAGATGGTTGAATAGTTTATCTGTTTACACATCAAACCAGTCAAGGACAAAGCTTATCTCCAAATGGCCTGGTTTACTACACAATAGGTTAATGAGGATCATAATGAATGGATGGGAGGAAAAGATTTATCAACTAAGCAGCCTTCATCTAAAATGGGGTAAATGCTGTTTGTGTTGAATCGTGGTGTTGTCACAGTGGGTTTAAACTTAATTGTATAACAGCAAGACACAGTTAAAGCCTCTGTAGTAAAGTGAATCATCAATATACTGAAATATTGTTAATTTAAAAAAAAAAGCTTTTTTTTGTTAAAAAATAATTTCCCTGTAGTATGCACAACATCCATTCCTGATTGACCTCATATGTAAGACATTGACTTTAAATCCAATTCATTCTTTCAGACTCTCATCATATCTGGCAGATGCATGTCTAGTGCAGCAGCCTGGGTTTTGGTCTGGGTGAAACAGTAATACCCTCTGAACCCAGCAGGCCCCCGTGGAAATAGGATAATTGATTTAGCTCGGAAAAGGAAAAACCATCCGCTGTCAGATAATGACTGGTGTTTACTAAAGTGTGCTGTAAATGGTAGAAATGTCCTATGTGTTTGTGTGAGCTGAATTCGAAAGGAAAGGGTAAAACTTTACATCTGTAATGCCAGAGGCCAGGTCCTGATAGTGGGATAATGACACAAAATACTAGTAAAGCCTTCTGATAACTAGCAGCTTTTTTATCAGTTAGACACATTTCACTTTGCAAGCTTCTTGATGGAATTTTTACTTGCACTTTGACCATAATTTCAATAAAAGATGGGTATAAAATTGTTCCAACTACATTGGTAGCATTGATGGCAGTGGCTAGGGCAGTGTTTTTCAACCAGTGTGCCGCAGCACACTAGTGTGCCGTGGGAGAGGGTCAGGTGTGCCGTGGGAAATTGCCCTCATTCACTGATCTGAAAAACATTTACCATCTCCAGGGATGCCAGCTCTTTATTCATCCAAACAGGCCCTGATAAAACACTGAGTAGTTAAGAATATGAAAGACCGTAAAATACTTTTATTTGATTCTATTAAAGAAATTTTGATAAGAATGACAGTACCGCGATTTAGCCACAGCTTCAGCTGTTATCGGAAAAGTCCCGCCCCTTTAACTGTCTCCACCAATCATTCTTGGAGGCTTAATCATACGTCATCAGTCTGACCAATCAGAAGTGGTCCAATTCTTCACTTCCTTGTTCTGATTCTGCTCATAGAGTCGCTCAGTTCTCACACAGCTAAAGCTCGTCTTTAGCGGTGTAGCTTTCCGTGGGATCAGGTATCAGACCGTGGAACAAGTGAACAAAACAATGAAGCTCAGAGAAGCGAGTCTGTCTGCGTTTGCCGGCTGTTTGCACTACATCTCCCATGATGCATTGGGTTAAAGTGACAGCGTCTCAGCACACAATGAATCTTCCTTGTTAAATGTCTTGAAACCACAGCGAACACGCATCAAACAGTTTTCAAATCTTCTAACTTTGCTTTTATTACATCTTTTAGAAAAAACAGCTGCAACTTCCAGCTTTTTCTGCCACAATTATCACAAAAATGCATGTGAGATTGCAGAGGGGCTGTAGATCAATACAGACCGAGTTTCTTCTTTTTTTTTTTAAGTTTTGGACACTGGTGTGCCGCGGGATTTTTGTCAAGGTTAAAGTGTGCAGTGGCTCAAAAAAGGTTGAAAAACACTGATCTAGGGAACTGCAAGAGACACCTGTTCTCCCTTTAAGATCTGGGTGCTCCTATGTCTATGATTCTCCATGGGCCCGAACAACACAAAAACCTGAACGAGTTAACTCCCCGTATGGGTGCGTGTGACTAAGGCATAAGCAAGATGGATCAAATCCTTGCATTTTACAATTAAATCAACAAAATACAGAGATGTCCTTGCTTCCTTATTACTTCGGAGGTTTTCTCAAATCAAAAGATGCATGGGCTGCACATGTGCAGTCACTCATGCTGTTACATCTGGAACACTGTCCATGCACTCACACAACACATTCGTACACAACAGTTGTCACAGGACGTGGCACTGCTGGTCTCGCCCCAAAGGTATCTTTAGATCTATGGTATCTCATTCTGCAATATGTGCTTATAATGACCTGTAGTGAGTGTGGAATTGAAATTATCCACCGGTATAGGGAATGCGTTCAGTTGAAATATCTACACTCATTATACAAACTGAGAGAGATAATCTTAGATCTTTCGTAATCCTATAGGAAGAGAACAGATCGTTGAAAATGGGACAGTAAAGCTTCTTAGCAGGAAAATGAAGATTTCTCTGTTAATGAAAGTCTCTCTATTTCTGAGAGTCTGCCAGGTTACATGGTAGCTTGTTAAAAGTGGATTAAAAGAGGCTCCTGGCATTTTTGTGTCACTTTTGCCCAAAATAAACTTTATCGTTGCATCAAAGCAGTTCGCACTCCCACAAAGTATCCTGTCATGCACCACAGTGAGACAATCCTGACTGTACATTTGTGTATTAACCTCAAAACACAAATTGAGTAAAAATAGAAACACCTGGGAGGACTTATATAATACAAATCTGGACATCAACAAGAACAAAAAGTAGATCAAGTTTAATGTCATCCTGGTTTAATGGTCGGTGGTTTAAAACCACGCAAAACAGTTTCTTTAAAACTGTTATGCCCCACTTGGTCCAGGAGTTGTGGGGCATGGCATTTGGGTGTTCTGCTCAAATAATCCCAACTAGGGGTTTGCATTGATAAAAGAAAATGTTGGATTTATCGGCAATTAATGGTTCCTATCAAGATCAATGAAAAGAGCAGAATGATTAAATGCTTTAGTGGGAACCATAGACCAAAATAATCTAGCCAACAAGTGCTACATTATCTGAAAACAAACAAAAATGAAAAATCCATCAAAAATATTAACTTAACTTCCCAGACAAACATCAGACAGAACAAAATAAGTGATGTGTCATAAAAATGTGGTAAAATGCAAAAGGAAGTGGATAGAACAGAGCAGACCATGGCACTATAGGTCACTCCACATGACTGCACTCTGTTGCTTTCGGGGGGGGGAGCACTCACAAAAGCGGAGGAAAAAACAGAGCGGAAGGTGCACTAGCAGCTAAGCTCAGAAAACAGGGAGTTTATGAAAGTCTCCTTCAACCTGTGACGTGCAGTCTTCTCTCCTCAGCAAATCTCACCTGTAAACAACATTCATAGCTGAAAATCACGAATGCACAAAACCCAACCAGGTCCTACTCTGTCAAAAGAATACCAACAGTACGATACTCTAAAGGATTTAAATAACAACATTCTGTGCTTTGAGAGGGAGCCAGATTAGCTCGTGCTGGTTTGCGGCGCCTTCCATCCGTGAAACCTGTGTTCGAATCCGGGCTGCTCCCTATTCCCTTCTCTGCTTCTGTGCCGGTCCCAAGCCCGGATAAATTGAGAGGGTTGCGTCAGGAAGGGCATCCGGCGTAAAACATTGCCAAGTTAACCATGCGACTCATCCTCGAAAGGGAGGTTGTTTCGCTGTGGCAACCCCTGATGGGAAAAGCCGAAAGAGAAAGAAGAAGATTCTGTGCTTTGAAAAGGTCAAGTAATCTCTAGCAAAGCACATTATTTTAGCTTTAAAATGTAATATTCATTACATTAGGGGTGTAAGGAATATTCAACTTAATTGATTAACAGATTCCTACGATTCAACAAGATCGGCCTGCTTGAGCCAATTTGTCAATCAAATTCATTTGACCTATTGATTACATCAATCTTGGATTATATCAATCTTGGAAAATATCATTTTAATTAAATTACAGTAGTTTTATTTTACTATAACCCAAAAACCACCAAGTGCATCACAGCGGACACACAAGTGTGGTAGAAAGTTCTAAAAATGCTCCCTTTGGATTATTTTGTTGTGATAAAACAACAGTGGCTTAAACTTTATGAAACTAAAATGTGAATGGATTTGCCATTAATTCTTGTATACTTGTTTGTACACATATTTCATTTACACTTGATTATCTGGCAAGAAAAATTCAAGGAATCTGGAACACTTCACCCAGATATCTATCTCTGACTCACACATGTTGAATTTTTGGCTAAGCATGTCCTGGATTGATTTTTGGTCAGTGGATGGGATCAATTCGGATCATTCAAAATGAACTGACATGAATTGGATTGTCATACACGAATTATGATATGAATCTTTACACCTCTATTCACTACCTACATTTACTGGTCATTGTAGGTGCATAGAGAGATCAAATAAAGCTATTGCATGGTTAATAGAAAAGTATCTGTATGGTTTATCTCCATCAAAGAATATACATCTCCCATCTCTTCCTGTTTCAGAAGATTTCATTGTGGGGAAAAAGATCTTAGAGCACACAACAAAAAGAAAATGGATTTGTATTTTTCTGTTTTGCTGACATTTCACCTTCACAGGCAACACATTACCTATTCCTGAATAATGAAAGACAACCACATCTCTTCACTGGCTTCAGCTAGTAAAAGCATCTTTTAACAAATAATCGATTATGATGTACTGTTATAGCATTCTGAGTGACTTTAAGGATGAGGAGTAGCAGCATGTATAGATTCAGATGTGACCTCTGCTGTCAATTAGAATTGAAAAATGTCCATTATTAATGATCATAGACTTTCAATGCAGTTTTAATTACATGTGTTACTGACAGCAGATAAGTCAGAGGTAGATGAAAAACAACAATAAACACAAACAAACAAAGACAAACATGGAGCAAAGAAAACAAACAACACTAGGTTTTTAAGGTTAAATCTGATATGTGTCTACAGTGTATGACAGTGAGCATGGCTTCTTCCTCTGCATTGCAGTCCATGGCAAATACTGAAACACCCCTCTAGTGATTATTGCTATTTTTTTTTTTTAATTTCCTATTAGATCGCAGCTGAGGATACATCGTACCCTGGCCAAACTATGCACAAAAACACGTCCTATACAAAGATAAATTTGTTATGCAACATGAAAAAATAAAGAATCTTACTTTAAGAGTTAACTAAAGCAATTTTATTAAATATATTTCCTGAATACAAGCCAAAGGTGGGAGCACTGCTAAGGGGCTCATTGTGACCTGATAAAAATGTGGTTCTACGAGCTGCATTTCGTCAGTTCTAACAAAGTAATCCCATACTTGGAAATAGTCCAGTAATCCTTCTTGATTTTTTTTCTTTAAGATTTAATAAGATCAGTTTTATATTACACAAAGAACCAAAGCTAATGAAGTTGGTAAATTTATGACTTTATTAATGGATACAGTTGATTAAACTTTCCTGGCCTTATGAGTTGAAGTAATTGCCCCCAGAACTAATAACTGGTTCTGCCACAGTTGGCAGCAAAAACTAGAATCAAGCATTTGCCACGACTGGAACTGAGTCCTTGATGGGAAGTACATTTGTAAATTCTTCTTTGCAGATTATTTTAAATTCAGTCCCATTGAAAAGGTTTTCGAACGTGAATGGTGTCATTAAGATTATGGCACATCATCTTAATCATACTTCATTCACTTAACTGGGCACTGTTAAACTTCCTATATTGCTTTTGTCTGTTTATTTCAGCCATTTAGATGTGAACATTACAGTGTTTTTATCTTTGTGCTGCAGTATTAACAATTATCTTACATGCATTCAGGCAGGTCTAAAAGTTTTTTCCTCTGATAGAAACGAAAAATATAGCCTTGTTCGGTAAATTCCACAAATTCATTTGGAAAATTATGCACCTAAGTGAATTAGCATATTATCATTGTCAACACAAAAGTGCATTATGTCAGAGACAAAGTACCATAGTAACCTGGTTTAACCTAAGAAATGGTGAACTTTGGAACAACACCAATGAAGTTGGTTAAAAGGCAGATAGATGCAAATGGATCTGTTTCCCAGCAGGGAACAATGGAAAATATGTGCCACCATCTCACGCATGCTCTTATTAAAGTAAGGGGCTAAAAGGTAATCATAGAATTGGATAATGTAGTAATGTTCCTACTACTGTCACATTCTGTGTCATAATCACAGGTTGCTCTTGTGCTGCCTATGTCTTATTTAGCTTGACTCTGTAAACCCCAATAGTCTGACAACAAATGTATATTTATGAAAATTACTTATGAATGTATTTATGCCCAAACCTGATTTACATCATAGTCATAAGGATGTTTTGGTGCAGAGGAGTAAGTGACATTCCCACTCACATGGATGTCTTTTCATTCTAGCAGCTTCTTTAACACCAACAATTTTTATTCTGTACCTTCTGCATATGGTGAATGTGCAAATAAAAACAAAAACAATTTCAGTGTGCTTGAAAATACCTGCCGATTCTAAAATCATCAAACAAACCCGCAGCAACCTGTAAAATAAAATTTAAAAAAAACACTGAAATCACTTTAGGGAAGCTGTCATGTGATTAGTTGAATCGATATTTCTATCAGAAAGCAGTTAACAGGAGCAGATGTAAAGCTGTGGGTGTAGAGTGCACTTTTTTTTTTAACTAGATTTTGCTATGTCACATCTGCTAGATTTAATCTAAATTTTATTTTCAAACTGTTTTAATTCCTTGATAATTAGTTCTGATTTCATTCCATCTTAATTTCTACATTCTGTATTTCTGAATAGACCTGACGCAGATAAATATGCCTTATTAACAGAAGACATTGTTGAGTAAAAAGTGGGCAATGTAATTTACAGCATATGTTCAGAGCAGCACAAAACAGCAGCCGTGAAGGGAGAAGTACCATGAAGACAGTAAGGCACTGTTGTGACAGAGCTGTCAGTCATCTTCTGCACTCCCCTCTAAAAACTCTTCTAACTGAAAAACAAGACAATTTTGTTGTCTTCTATACATTTTGTCAAAGCATCCGCTAATCCTGCGTCAGGAATTGCTGATTAGCTGGACTGAGGGAGTCCAGTTTCTGACTGCCTGAACACACCAGATCCAGGTGACCACCCTGAAGCAGGGTTAGCTGCAAAACAAGCAGGGCAGTCTCTCACATGGACCAGGGTTGGAGACCACTGGAACGCTTCATAGACACTGGACACTTCATCGTGTTATTTATTGTATTAAAGCTATATCTTAAATTAAACTTGGTTGTAGAGTTACGGTACTGGAAAAGGTGTCAACACTAAAGCTGAAGCTCTGTTATGAAAAGGTTGAAGCTCAACCAATTTCTCAGCCTTTTAATATTTTTTGCACAGTATTTGATGTATGGATTATTTATAGTACAGGTGCTTTAACTTGTTGATGGTAAATGGTTTGTGTACTTATATAGCGCTTTACTACCTTTTCTTGTGGACCCTAAACATGTTACAGTCACAGTCCTATTCATCCATGCACGCACAAATTTACACACTGATGGTGGCTACCCTGCCAAACACTGGCGCCAACCTATAACCACCAGGAGGAATGTGGGGTTCAGTGTCTTGTCCAATAATTCAACGGAAGATGCAAATCTGTGATCTTCCGATCAGAGGTACCGCTCTACCTCAGCACCACGGCTACCTCCAATTCACTTGGTCTTGATTTTCCTTCTGTCTGTAAACTTTTAGAACAAGAACAGAACAAAGCAACTCCATCCTTGAGCCGCTTTGTATTGTATCTCCTTTACAACTGACAGTAGTACAATAGAAGCATGACAACAACAGACGGGAGTTCTGCTCATCTAAAAACAAACTCAGACTAGGTTTGATTTAACCGGAAATGACAAAAATGTTTAACAATTTCAGTTAGTTTACTTTCACAGTGGATTAAACTACTAGATACATCATGTAGTTCCAACAGGGAGTATTTTTACAAAGACTATTTATCAGGAAAAGAAAAACGCAGGAAGAAAATCCAGATAGTTCAGGTGGTCCTTGACTGCCTTAAGGGTTAGGGCAGGTTGTGGCTGCCTCACTCATCACTGTGAAGTTCATGTCAGAGCTGAAGGCCCTCTCTGAGCATGCAATTGCATATGCACTCCATGACATTGGTCTAGACGTTCATGGGTTGGTTCCTTTGTATCTCTTTTCTCTTCCTCAGACAACGTCCAGTCATTATGCTTGTGCTCTAGTGATTTTCTTTATCTGCATGTTCCTCGTGTTTGGACTGAGTTTGGGATTCAGTTTTTCTGCTGCCTCCGCTTGGAATACTCTCCAAACTGAACTAATCTTTCTGCTGCACAGAAAGTGAGTCGATCCGTCAGCGCCTGTTGTTTTAATTTGTTACTGTCAACTAGTGTGACTCACATCTTTGGTACTTTAACATTCTCATACTGTTTACAACTATTGCACCCTATGTCTGTCTGTATTTGCGTCTATTACACTTTACATCACTAAGTTACTTTGTCGCACCTTATTTTTAACTTGTAATAATTCATATCTTATTTTTTTATTTCTCATTTTTATTATTTTTTGTGATATGTACTGCTGACCTCTTGGTCAGGTCACCCTTGCAAAAGAGATCTTGATCTTAATGATTTTTTTTTTACCTGGTTAAATAGAGGTTACTAACTCATTAACTATGAGCCGGTATGCATCTTCACCTTTGCTTTTACTCTTTAAAAAGTTGGTTTTCACACTGATGTGAAAACACAAAGTTAACCTAAGACCATCAATATCCAGCACACTAGGGTTTGTTTGATCCAGATTAGAGGTGAGCTTTTATACATTTCATATATTTGCATATGACTGTCAGTGAAAATGGACCAAACAGCTCAGTGTGAACACTGGTAAAAATGTGTTTTTGCGAGATTTTATGTTATATATGTTTTTGTATTGAGACCTTCATAAATTCTGGAAAAATCCCTCTTAATTTCCTGTCTCATTAGACACATGCTCCATTCCCATCTGCATCACTGCCTTGGTGTAGATGTTTCTCTTATTCCTCATGTCGATGTCTTCGAAGCTCAAAGAAAACTTTTTTTCACTCAACATGACTGACATCAAGCCACCTCTTGGTGACAGCTGGATCAATGATTCCGAAGGATCTGTCTTAATTGAATGGGATTTCCATGGAGCTAAATAAGGTTAACATCACACGCCACCACCAGAATAAAACATTACAAGCTGAATGATGCGAAGGGCTTATCAACAAGATCGAAGATCAAAGAAGTGCCTCATCTTGGCTTCTCACGTTTATCATTCTTTCAGCCTCTAAATGCAGCTTTTAAGGTTTGCTTGACTTTACTCTTGTTTTGTAGAAGAAACTAAATTTAAGTGACTTATGTGGTTTCTTTGTTTTTGGCTTGTATTTATCATTATTATCGTCTCAGCGGTTGATCCCATTAGTGAGGATGTACTCATACTCCTCATTTCACTTCCTGTATTTCCTGATGGTTATTGGCAATTCTTTGGTGCTGTGGCAGGCACCACGTGAGTTTAACTTCCTCTGATACTTCAAAGAGTTGCTGCACTCCCAGTCAGCTGTCTTACAGCTGACTGGTAAACTC
Source organism: Oryzias latipes (assembly GCF_053564925.1). Lineage (NCBI taxonomy): Eukaryota > Metazoa > Chordata > Actinopteri > Beloniformes > Adrianichthyidae > Oryzias > Oryzias latipes. Next base: position 20,688,220 of record NC_136258.1, on the reverse strand, counting down.
ATATTTACAGATGCTGCCCCACCAGATGCTCAGGTCTGATCAGTCAGCACAAATGCTGCACAGAGCCTAGAACTACCCAATGAAAGTCAGTGGTTGTAAAGTATTCTTGTCTGTTTGCTTTGTTATATCTTCTAGATCATGGAAAAGGTGACACACTGGAATAAAACAGTTTATATAATGTGCTGAAAAATAATATATGGTGGAACAAAACTGCAACGCAGCAACCAATTTGCTTTTTGTTCTTTCATTTAAACCAAACACCTTAGCCAGTAACCTCCTGGCCCTGAGCTCAACAAATTCCTGTCATGCACAGCCAGACCCAGACAAAAATGCAGTACAATCGTACGCTCCGCTTTATTTTTCTACGGTTGTGCTTGTGAATTACGAGACAAAAGTTCAGAAGAATAAGCTGTTCACATTTCACTCAGAGCCTCCAGGTTGACCTTTCTCAACTGAGTATTTGCCCATCCGTTTCTTCTTTTGCTTCCATTAAGCCATCTCTCCTTTTTATGCGCAAAAAGTATAGAAACTCTGTGAATAAAAAAAATCGGTTTTAGTCAGAAGAGCAATGGAAAAACTTGATAATTTTTGGGGTTGTTGTCCACTCAGTTACTTGTCAGTGACCAATAATTTTTGTCAAGTTTCTTAAGATATTCTCATATTTCTATCCTAATTATGATGTCAAATTTTAAAATAATAGTCAGCACTTTAAAATAAGGGTCCCTTTATAAATATTGGCTACAGCATAAATAAGCATTAATTAACCATTAAATAAAGTGTTAGTTAGTATTAGTTAGCAGTTATTTTTTTAACATAATATAACGTGTTACAAAACATTAAACAATGCACTTAGTAATGCAAATAAATAATGCATTAATAATGCATGTTAATAATGCATTAATAATGCATGTTAATAATGCATTAACCAATGTTAATAAAGGGTAATTTATTGTAAAGTGTTACCAAGTAATCATGCATCCACCCAATTTCTAGCTTTTTATTACTTCAGCTGAAGTACACAGCACAACTAATGAGCTTGACAGCTGCAGCACTTCTGCTGTTGGAGTCTTGACTAAAACCAGAAAGTAATACCATATCAGGGGGGAATTTGCCTCAAGTTCTTGATTACTTTGCCTCAAGCCATTTGCTGTGATGTCGGACATGAAAAAGTCTAAAGCAGGAACACAGTGCATTATTGTTTAATGAAGTAGCTGCCCCCAACCCACCCACCATCCCCTTTAAGAGTCATAGCATTAAACTTGCTGCTGTCAGCCCTTTTGGTTCAAATGTAAATATAATTTGAAAATATTGGTTAATTCTTGTCTAACACATCTGTGAGCATTAAAAAAAAAACTTCCCAATATTCCTGAATTTTCCAAAAAATAAAAGCTTTTAGCTGTAGTCACTCAGCTTTTGGTTTCTAATAAGAGAAACTGATTAGAGAGATTAAGTTTACGTTTTAAAAATATAAAGGTTTTATTAAAAAGTTTTAGTTTTAAGTAGTTTTTTTTCTTTAAAAAATGCTGCCTGTTTAGTGTGTTGAAGACTGAACAGAAAGCCCACACAGCTGCAGGAAAGGCAGAGACTGTGTTGACAGCTCATAGTACATGCGTCATATGACCTGGAGAAACACATGCGAAAGCAACAGCATTGATTTTTGCACCCGTTTTAAATGGCATGTTGACAAATGGCCCAACTAAAATTCCAGAGCAAAATGTGACACGCGTCAAAACTGTCCAGTCTGTTTCCACACATCTGCTCAATCTTTCTCAGAACTCATCATCAGATGAATTTTTATAAGATACTGCAGCATGTCTGTTGATATTCTGTGTCTTTTCTAATCATTTCACTCTTCCAGACCTGACATGCAGTCCACCTCACTTCTTCAATTTTGTGTTTTTTAAATAATCTCCTGTACTGGTGAGCCAGTTGGAAGCAGCAGCTTTTACAGAAGTCAGGGGGAGCTGGACTTCGTTTTAGGTGCACTCAAGTTTGCTTTCTTGGTTTCTGTGGAATCAGAAACCAATCATACTGTGGAATAAAACAAAAGAGCTCATAACCCTTGAAAAACCCACTACAAAGAAAACCTTGTTTTTTGTGTTTTTAACATGCTTTTGTGACATTTTTCTCATGATGGAAGACAAAAAATAAGAAAACTAGGATTAAATTCTGTATTTCTTTAATCAAATCTTCGTGAATCAGGAGCAAACGAAAAACGTAGTTAGAACAATGTTGTAGCAGCTGCAATCAAAGGCCCACAAGCTCCCTGCTCCGCTCCATTCCAATGCATCCACGTCTAGATCCATGTACATCATAAATCGCCACTTTTGTTGCACCTGTTATAATAATAATTATAAGGAGCTGTAAACTAGCGGGACAGAGTGTAAAAAGATGGATAATGGGATATAGTTGCAGATTTATTTTGTGCCAGTCCCACCCACAACTCAGAGGCAAATTTTTAATGAACTCATCCCACTCTGCAGAAACTATGTTCAAGAAAAGCGTGTGTTCTTTTATTTTTGGCAAAAAACAGTATAATCATAACTAAAAGACCACTGGGAACGCATTTAAAATTGATAAAAAGATGACTGAAGTGGGACTTTAAATAAGTAGCTTTCAATACAATGATGAAGATTACTCACTGCTGATTAGCTCACAGTGCTTGTGGAATGATGCTGCACTACTGTACACATCAGTCGAAGTCTGTCTCTGTGCTCTCAGTAGAAGAAATGCATATCTGTATTCCTGGCATGAAGCTGCCGACGGTGACAAGCTGAACATTTGGAGGTATGCTCTTTTTTGTTTGTTTGTTTTTACAGTAGCAGCAGCTCATATAATGATATCAGTTCAAAGGAGCAGACAAGTGCATAGAGCAACACAGTCAATGCAGATTTGACATTACTACACTGAAAACAAGTGAGAACACTGTGAACTAACAGCAGCACCAGCAAGTGTGCCTGGAATCATGCAAATAAGTGTGAAAGTAACAAAATGGACTCTGAATTCAACAATGAGGCACAGACTTAACATGCAAAAAAGCATATTAAAATTGTTGTTTTTTTGCCGTTTTATTCTACTATTTTTCAGATATACTGAGAAGGATTGTATTTATGAGTATCAACACCAGTAAACAACGTTGATAATGATTTTTGCATTCATTGATAAAGCAGAGTTGCTGGAGCCTTCTGTCTTTTGCATCGTCTCTGTTTGGCTCTGCTGTGGGGGTTTTTTCATAATCTTCCATTTAAAGGGGCTTTTTTAATTTCTTCATTTTTCCTGCTCAGGGCATGGATTAAACCAAAATCATTGAATGTAGTCTGTTTGGAATTTCCATGCATTTTCCATACAGTAAAGACAATCTGGATATATTGGACTGAATTGAATTACAAAAATCACATTAAAAAAGATCAATGTTGACTTTATTGCTTTTTGTTTTGCTCTTTAAGACAACGTTGAATGTGAATTGTTGCTTTTTTAATAAACTGAATTAATATGAATTAATACGTTCTTTATGTTAAAAAATGCACCCTGCTTCAAGGTCAAACAAGTCCATCGCAGACAGTCATTTTTTTTTTTTTAAAGACCTGCAGTTCAACCCAGGGGCTAGGTGAAAATGCCATATTCACACGACTTCTTCTGGCATATTGAAAACATATAAACATATGGTCAGGCTCAAGTCGTTGAAGCTGGTCTGAAACACAGTTTTAAAGCTGCATTCATGCTGTCGTTTGCAACACGCATTCAAGCAACCACTTCTAATGAAAAGTCTATGTAAACATGTGTTTCAGGCATCCAGGTTTAAAACTCTCACATTCAGGCTCTACTAACAAAATGCACAGACGTATTAGGTACAAGGATTTGGTAGTGATGTATGAATGACATCCTTTTTATCCATTGATCATGGAGGAGAAATTCATAACAGGAGTTTTTGCTCGGCTGGAATTATATGACACTAAATCTTTAATATATCGCAATAAAGCTGTGAAAGAAAAAGCCTGGAGCAAAACTTGTAAGACCGGCACGACATTTCACACCAAACCCTTTTCCAACTCTAGGTGCCGGATATGCGCTAGAAAATAGTAGAAAATGAAAAAGAAGCCCTTCCCTGCTTCTCCAGTGTGAACACTGTGGGCTATAACCGTGTTCAAGAACCCACGTTTAGCGCCTTCTTGAACGTGTGTCACATGTGTCCAAAGCTTAACCTGTAAAAAGTGCAGAATTTTCTTAATTTGCTATTTTCACCTGTTTTCGTTTGAACTTATAATTTAAACAGTTTAATACACACTTTATCCAATTATTATTATCATATTATTTCCTTTGCGATCCACAAATTTAAACATAAACCTAAAAGCGAAAAGCTAAAAATACTTTAGATTTATAGAAAATAACCTGAAAAATATTTATTTTTTTGCCAGTGTTCAGTGTTGGAGCTCTTATTGCATGTAGGCCTTTGCATCAGTGTTTGTGTAGGTGCATCCAGGTTAGCTGTAAAGTGTGAATGATGATACTCCTTATAATTTATTAATCTTATAAGCCAAAACTGTTGGCATCAACTCACAGTGCCTGCAGAAAAAAAGTGCAGTAGAGGATGAGAGCTCCAGTAAAGCTCTGTTTTTCATAGGAGGGAAACCAGTGAGACTCCAGGTAGGGGGGAAGAGTAATTATTTTATAAATTGTCTTGTTTAAAATATAAATGCTCCACATGAACATGCTTCTCCATCAGCCATTAATGACTGGTTCTAATTAAATGATAAAACTGAATGCCGGAATTTCAATAAGTCAATCATGACTTTTTCTCCCTCGTGTACTCTGACATCCCAAAGATAAGAGAAGGTTTATAGCATACCATTATGCCACAAACTTAGCTGGGATTGTCAAATTGCACACAGAATTTTTGTTAGTTATTGTCTGCTAAAGAATGTGTGTCGGCAGTTCACCCTGATGGTAAGGGTGTGTGCGAGTGTTTGTGCGTGTGGGTGGCATGTGCATCTAAAATGGACAGCAAGAAAACTATGCTAGTGTGAGAACAAGAAAGGGAACTTTACATGTGAGATCTGCCAGCATCATGGCAGGACGTTGTGTGCTGGAAAATGCTCTTCATCAAAGCACCGTGCTGCTGATTTTTAAGTTTCTCGCCGTTACTCACATCATCCAGCTACTTAATGCAAAAATGCGGCATCTTCCCCGAGAGGAAATCCCAGAGAGCATTTCTGAAAAGCTTGAGAGCACAAATGACAGATCCATTTTTTCTCCCATGCAGCTTAAAAAAGGTCTGGATATGGTGGGCTGCTCGCCTCTCCTCCTTCTCAACTAATGGCAAAGAAAAATCCTCTCATTAAAGATTTCCTCTTCAAAGATGAACCACCAATACTTTCTTCCAATCTGGGTAAACTTGCAGATATTGTCCCCAAAAGATTTTTCTCGAAAGGAAGCATGCCATGACACATGGTGGTACAACCAGTGAGACTTACTTCTTTCCCTTGTCTTTTAGTGACGACCAATTTAATTGAAAGCACATACATGGTGGGATTAAATTTTTACAAAAATAATTAGTGATCAAACTGTAGTGGATGCTTTAATTCTTCCAAAAATCCAGGAGTTCCTTGTTGGGAGTCCTTACCCCCCACATCCCTAAACCTATCAGTATCCTGAGCCTTAATGATCACACGCAGCGTAACACCGTCCTTTCCATGCTGTAAAAGTAGAGCCCTCAAACGGCGCAAAGGATAACACGCTGATATAATCCTCTGGGGAATATTTCAAAACTTTTTTATGAACAACTTCCCCTTGTGTTTTAATCTACAATACAAATAAAACTGAATTTAGCCGCTTCCTCCCTCTCATCATCTGCTCCGCGTTGCGCTGACGCGTGCGTAAAGAAAACCAGCCTGGAGCTCATTGTTTTAAAAAATATATTGTATTTACTTACCAATTTCCTTTTTATTGCCCCTTGAAATTCTGTTTTCATTCAGCTTGATGAAAATAAGCGCACAGAGAGGATCCAGCTTCGAAATACCGCTTTTACGCACTTCCCCTGGGTTCAAACTGGTTCCACTAAGCTCACCAGCCTTTCTCATATTCCAGCTGATCTGGAAGTTAAGGACTGAAAATACTTAACGCAGAGTGAGACTTCATACAGCAGCATCCCAGACAGTCCCGGTATCCCCGTCGTTCCTCTTCACCTGCAAACTTCCCAGTGGAATGAACCCCAGCTTTTTCTTGGATGCTGTGGGACAGTAAAGCACGGAGGAGTATCAGTTCTGATCCAGTCCGCTTCCACACAAAGAATGAGTCTTCAAAAAGTACAGTTCAGATCTACATAACCGATTCAGTATGGACAAAGCACGTGCCGCACGCTCCATGCCCAGACAGCAAGCGAGCAGCGCGCGAGGCAGCACGCGCGCACAAACGAGAGAGAGAGAAGGGGGGTGGTAAATGTTGGTGAATCCGATTTAGTGGTCCAGGGGACCCCCCAGAACCCGTCCCGGAAAGCATCAGCGAAACTGAGTGATTTGGAAATCTCATGAAAATATCAGAACCAAACATAAATGATTCCCATGGTAACAATTGTAATAAATCATGCATGCATGTTTTTATTTGTGTATTTATTTATTGTTACTCTCAGAATTAATGAGGGCATACTCTAGATTCATCAAATTTTCATGATTTCAAAACAGAACTGGAATTCCTTAAAGCAGCAATGCTGATGCAGCACAAAATGGAGATGATACTTGTCTGCAGCAGGAAAGCAGGTGCTAAAAGCATTCATGACACGTTCACTGTTGTAGTGGAGAAAAACTCCCTCTTATGTTATTAACCACAAACCACAAACAGTAGATTCACTTATACTACCAAAAACAGATTTTCCTTGATTTTTTTAGTATAAGGTTTTCTATAATGACCTGATAACAACAGAGGGACCTTTCAAATACACCTCAAAGTGCTGACAGCAAAGAACTGCACACACTTAACAATGATAAAATAATACAGCAAAAATGGAGACTATACATTAAATAAAATCAGGAATAAATCAATGGTAAAATGGCAATATATTGAAGAAAATGAATTAGAACATTAAGCTAAAATGAAGAAATAAGTTATTGGTTTTTCTCTGTGTAATATGCTGGCTGTTCTAATAAGACTGTGTCCCGTACTTTACTTCCTGTCAACAGGAGATTAACCTCTTCCTGTCACTGATTTGCAACGTACTATTAAACCAAGGACTACACCTTACTTTAGCATCAACTAGAATTGAAAATCACACTGAAGAATATTTTTTTAAATAACTAGAAATAAATTCAAGCATGAAGGGTTTTCCAAAGATAAATAGCTCGTATGAGTCTAGAAAGTTTTGCCTATAACCTTTGCAAGGAGCCTCTCAAATATGAGAACCTTGAACTAATTCCCTAACGTTAAAGAAGGTCTATGCAGTACTCCTACAGATTGTTAAAATATTAGCTAATAAACATTTTTAATGACTTGAATTTTCTTAGTCAAGTACAGTACAGTATATTTGGGAGGTGGGGGGATTAACTTCTCTTACGGTTTCTTGGTTTATAATCTAAAATAGAGTGTTTTTGTCCATTTTAAATGTGGGACTTATGTTTGGGGTTTTTTTTGGGGCTTGGAATATAGATTTCTGTTTTTGTTTCCATTTAGGTTTAATAAATAATGACTTAGTTCTTTTGTTTATATCAATGACAATGTGTAACTGTGTTTGGTTAAACAAAATATAATGCACATTTTCCACTGCAGAACACTGTTTAATAATTCACAGAGTGGCAACAAGTATGGGAAAAGTAAAAGCGGACTGAGACAGCTCCCCTGTGGAACTCCATTTTAGGGTGTTTGGTTCGATAAACTGATGGAAAACTTTTTCTTTTTGATATACGCTTAAATTGCAACATTTTTAGAGGATAAAACTTTAAACACATAGTCATAATGGTACAGGATTCAGTGACAGTCTTTTAAAGCTCAGATAATGTAAGAAAAAAGATCAGATGATGTACTGCTAGTGAGTTTCCTCAGTGTTACATCATCCCAAAAGGGTCTGCTGAGGTCATGTGAGTTTGTAGTGGCCTCTGGGTTTCCAGCAAGATTGGTTTTAATTGATGTCGGCTACAACTTCTCTCATCGAGCAGTCTTGCTATGTTTTTTAAAAGCTTTGATTAATCATGTTTTCCTCCCCAATTTCAGTTTAATACACCTTTAATTAAAATCAGTTGCAGTTTAGGTAAAGATAGAGAAGCATTTAATACAAAAATGTGAATGCGGTACTGGAATCCATTATTTAGATAAAGAAAGATGCACTTTAAATACTCCTGTATATGACTCTAAAGCCTGTAATCAAACTGATCAAAATGCTAGTTATAAATATTGTTTGATTTTGTAACTTTTAAACACATAGTCTTTTTCATTCATTTTCATCTTCTGCCGTTTTGTCGCTTTCGGGGGTCACGGGGCTGCCGGAGCCTATCCCAGCCACCCGCAAAGGCAGGGTAGACCCTGGACAGTTTGCCAGTCTGTCGCAGGGCTGCAATCACACACCCATTCACATTCACACTCACACTCATACCTAGGGACAATTTAGAGTTGCCAATTGACCTATAAAGCATGTTTTTGGACAGCGGGAGGAAGCTGGAGACCCTGGAGGAAACCCATGCATGCACAGGGAGGACATGAAAACTCCACACAGAGAGGTCCCCCATTGATCTGCCGTCTGTTTTGGGTCCCCCAGCAAGGGGACTTGAACAGGGGGCCTTCTTGCTGTGAGGCAAGAGCGCTAACCAATGTGCCACCGTGCAGCCCTGCACAGTTTCCTTTATTTACTAAAGACATTATTTACTTTATTTACTAAAGATATTGTCTTTCTTTAGTAAATAAAGGAAACAACATTTTCCCTTTGTCAACTGTTTAGCAACACCATTTAAAGTGATGCCAAATTATTTTAAATACCCACTGTGATGAAAATTGTGTTTTGAACATGTTCTTGTGGCATTTGTATGATGATGCAGGACATATATTAAGAAAATTAAGCTTAAATGTGCATTTTTGAGAATTTCGTTATTCCGATTGTTGTAAATCAGGAGCAGATGAAAAAAAGTCATCTGAAAATGTTTGTATTTGTTCCATAGAAAATTTGATGCTTTGCCCACAAGCTCCCTGCTCCGCTCCATCCACTTGTGAATGACTAGACCCATGTACGTCTTTGTTTTCCTAATCCATTCTGACATCTGGCTCAAAGCTGTACAGCTGGATAGCATAAATATTGCTCTCCATGTTTGTTGAACCGCTAATGTTAGGTTGGGGGTCTGAGCTAGTAAACAGATATAACCTATAACAGATAGTTATGGGTGATGGGAAGGGGGGGTTGGTTTGCTCTGCGCCCACAGCTCAGAGGCAAATCTCTAACGAACTCTTGCTTCTCTACATATTCTATGTCCGAGAAAGCAACAGAAGTTTTGTAAATTTGCTAAAAATGGCGTATTCATTATTAAAAACAAAAGGAGCGCTTTTACAACAGTTCAAATGCTGATCGAAGTGGGTCTAAAGTTAGCATAACACACATTTAAGTGATCTTTGGCGTATCTAATGCAAAACTGGCCTTGTACCAAGTAAATATTCTAGGACTATTTTTAAATGATTATTCTTCACTTCTGTCAGAAATCTGGGAATGAAGGACCCACAACTGTTTGTTGCAGGAACATAAAGATTCAATTAATAAACTTAAACATGAATAAGCTCAGAAAAGATAATAGTGCAGATGACTTGACAAGGATAAACTGAAAAACCAGACGTTAAATACACTGAGGTTGATGAACTTAAATGAATACAGCTGTGGATAACTATTATCCTGAGCCTGATGTGAATTACAGGGTGAAACAGAAGATTCATAACTGAAAACAAACAAAACTATTACAGCTGTAATAGAAGAAATTCATGAATGGTTTATACATTTAAAAATATATATTTAAATAAGATGGTTACCATGCACATATTTAAAAAATGTCATTCTTATATCATAATTATTGTAAAGAATGAACTTTGATCTTTATGTTCATTAATCTCTGAAACTATGCTCATTGAGTCTTTTGGTTTAAAAATATGTGCTGTTTTATTAGAAAACAACTCGTATTTTATCCTAAACCACCATTTTTTTTTAACTCTAAATCACATTTATTCTTTTGTTTTCACTCTCTGAAGCTTCAAGCCCAACACCTCCTGGGGTTCCTCTTGTCTCATCCCAAAAAAAAGAAGAAAAAAAACGCTCTGACCGCTATCCAAGATGCTAACTACTCCCAAGAATTTAAAACAACCACAACATCAGAAAGAGATTTCTCTTTCATCCTAGATGATCTAACTACCGGTACTTCATTTATTACAGTGAATGGAGTCAAAGGCAAACTGCATGGTCGGTTCAAATCAATACATGTACATTACTTTAGCTAGCGCACAATACCTGCAGGCAAAAAAAGGAAAAATACGTTTTTATTTGCAAAGACAGATGCCTGTGTGTGTGTGTGTGTGTGTGTGTGTAGGTGTGTGTGTGGCTGTGTGTGTGTGTGTGTGTGTTTATCTTTAAGCTATCCGCCCCTAAGTTTGCCTCAGGATAATGCTGTTTCCACATGAGTCGCCTGTCCGATACAGTTAGAGCTGCAGAGTCCACCATGTATTTAGCCATGCATATCCACGTCTTTTCATCCCGACACACTACACCTAAGCAGCAAGTAAACTCTGGTTGTAGCTATATTTATGCCGTGTGGTGGACATGATGGAGAAAGTACCAGTGAGGTAATCCCTTCACCATGTGCTACTGAAAGCTCTGGGAACTTGATTGCTCACCAAGGTCTAAGATGGAATCCCAGCAAGCAGGCAGACATTTATAATGCTAGCGAAGAACTGGTTACTGGTGCATCAGGGAGTTGTTTTTAAGACTCAGTATAAGTTGCTAAAAGAGTTGAGTTAAAAACCAAGCAAGAGTAGAGCTTGAGAAAAAGGAGGGAATGTCTAAATCTTTTGCATCAGGCATAGTGAAAGACGCTTTTAGTCCTGTGCTTTTGTTGGACCAGTTTTTACCACCTATCAGATAAAATATTGTCTCCCAAGAATAAAATCCAATGTTGCAATTTAAGTATATATCAAAAAGAAAAAGTTTTCCATCAGTTTTCTACACATTTTGTTCAGATTAGAATCATTAGGCTGGCTGGCACTTGCTGTCGTGAGGCCAAAGCAGAATAAACCAGGGATCTCTACCAGGGCAGCCCCAACCCAGATCCTCAAGATCGACAACCCTGCCTGTTTCCACTGCTTGCAGTTGATTACCTGGATTGGGTGTTCGACCAATCAGAAAGACATATATCAGATAATTGCAGCAAATATACAGGCACACCTACATAGAAAACGGGCACGGTGGTTACAATAAGGGGGATTATTACATAAACACTGTAAAGACCAAGGAGAATGTGCTTCTGTCCTTGGTTGTGGACCTCGTCTTGGGTCCCCAGCTGTCCCCCTGTTCCATCTCGGTGAAGCCCATCTGCTACACTATTCAAACATGTAGTTGTAGAATTAGATACGTGAATTCTTCTGGTGCATCGCCCGTCCATCCTGGGAGAGGATCCCTCCTTCACGTGGACATCCCTGAGGTCTCTACCTTTTTTGCCCTGGAATCGGGTTTTTCCTTACTGAGAAAAAGGGTCAAAGGGCAGGGATGCCCAGTTTAGCTTGGTCTGTTCAGTTTGGTTTAGAAATCAGCAATAGTGTTTTATAACTGATTTTATGTTTTGTGCAATTATTGAAGCCCATTGAGACAACAGTGTTGTAATATTGGGCAATATAAAAAAAAATAAGTTGAATTGAATCTCCCAACTGTTGAGGTAGGTTACACTCTTGGTTGCCAGTGTGTCACAGGGCCACACATCTACACACACTCACATTCACACCTATGAGACAATTTAGTAATCGCCAGATTGCCAATGAAGCACGTTGTTGGACCTTGAGAGGTAGCTGGAGTGCCTGAAGATAACCCACGAGGAAAACATGCAAACTCCACACAGAAACATCCCAGCCTGGGATTGAACCAGGGCCCTCTCATTGAGAGTACTGACCACTACAACACTGCGCAGGCCAAAGCGATTACAATCCACCTAAAATAAAAGTCTGCAATTTTCAAAAACTAGGGAAAGACTGTCTTCCAAAAATCGCACAGCATTTACTTCTGCATGTTTTCTCAGCACAGCTGTGTTTTATCACAATGCTAAAGGTCCCCTTTGTCACCCTCTGTCATAACAAAAGCATCAACAAAATTGGTCTGGAGAGTTTCCACTTTATAAGCGGCTTTGTTCTGTGGATCAGAGGAGTCATTTTTTTCCTGCAGAACGGTTCTATAAATAGTTAATCTGCTGCAATTACAAAGGAAATGTATATTTAATTCAAATTCATACCCAGATATGTTTGTTTTTAAATGTTTAGTAGCTTATTTAGAAGCTTTTGAAAATGTGAGATGAGTCAAAAAAGTGTTCCCATTGATTAGACTTTATTTGCTTTATTATTTAGTTCTTGCCATTTACACCTTTTAGGTGATTAGGAATTCCTTGCACTTGACTTTTATGCAATCGTGGCTTGTTTGATGAATGCAGGCAGAAACCCTAATGCCCTTTTGCAGTTGTTCATCTGGTGCAGGGGTCGGCAACCTTTTTTACTTAAAGAGCCATTTGGGACCGCCCCTAATAAAAAAGAAAGCTCCCGGAGCCACAACCCGTTTTGACATCATTATATATATTATGCATGTATATATTATTCAAAGGTGCTCATTACGTCGATCGCGATCTACCGGTCGATCTTCAATGACATGAGTGTAGATCGCAGGCCAGAAAAGATAAAAAAAAAAAAGTACTTCTTTAAAATCCACCAACCAATCAAAATCCTCACTGAGAAGTACGGGACTTGATTGACATGGAGATTGGCCAATCGGAGATCGTCTGAAGCATACACCGCTGCAAAGAACGTGGAGAGATCAGGATTATTATTTTGAAGAGTTCTACTTGGTAATCATGTTTCCATGTGTGAGTTCATAAAATCATCCCAGAGAAAGTCTCTGCTTCAACTCCTGCACGGAAAGCTGCGTCTCAATCTGACGCCCGTGTTTGCATCTCTTTGACAGAGTTTGAAGCCAAAGCCCCTCCTCCGCCTCTCTACCTGCTATTCCTCTCTACATGTTCACCTGTTCATATCCTCTGCAGCTGAGAGTTGGTTTCCCCCGCGCTCCTCAGTGTGTCCTACACAGAAAGCGCTAAATACGGTAGTCGGGTCGCTCCAGCGCAGCACAAGGATGAAAGAGCCAGACGCAGGTTATAGCGGGGATAGAGCGGGTTAAGAAAATAAATGGAAGAAGGCGGCCTGCTGAAGAAATATTCAATATTGTACACATTTTATTTTTAGTCTGAACTATCTTTTATTTAGAAAAATCTTTTATTTTATCAGTCCAGTATGAAAAAAAAAACATCAACAAAAGCTGTGTTGGGCGGTTTTTGGCTGGGTCTGGCGGTTTTCAGATGACTTTTCGGCTGGAAACCTGTGACTCTATCTGGCAACGCTGGCGCGAACTCTCAGTCTGTCATCAGCGAGTTGGTCTCAGCCCCACGGCACGTCAAGTTCCCGGCAGAAGATCGGAGTGTTTATTGAAGCCGCCCCGCGTGCCTCTCCCTGCTATCAGCTCTGCAGGTCTCGCCCGATAAATACGAGCTCATTACGAAGCTGTTTTTTACGTGGCACTCGCTTCATACGGAGCCATCAGCGCCTTTGAAATGCCATGAAAAATGAAAAAACTAAAATAAAATTTAATTATTATAAAATACTCATTATTTTCCAAAGTCACAGGGAGCCACAACAGATGGATGAAAGAGCCACATGTGGCTCCGGAGCCATGGGTTGCCGACCCCTGATCTGGTGTAATAATGTTTTGGATCTGCAGGGTTATAAGTATCGAAATTTCTCATGTTGTTGGACATAAACTCAACTGTAGACACAGGAGGCACGACTTTGTTAAACCAACCTTTTGTGGCTTTAAACATCACATTTCAGTAACAAAGTTTGGGAAAATTAGGTTGTAATAAAACTTGACAAATGAGGAATTTGTTGACATGTTTATGTTTTCTGAAGTTTTCTGAAAGTACATGTTTTAGTTGACCTTCTCCAGTAAATCAGACACACACGTTTGCACTATCATGTCACTACACTAAAATGAATCAAAGGGCTTTGCTTTATCACACGAGAGTCAGAAGTTAAACTGAATTACTAAAAGATCAAGGCTTTATGGAATCAGGCAGGTCACAGTTAGCCGCCTGAACACCTCATTCAGTTGTCAGTTGTAGTTTGCCCATAAGCAAGTAGGAATTCTAATTCAATGGGAGACTCTGCAGCTCAGGAGATGAATGAAGACAGGTGCAACCTGCAAGTTCAAAGGAGTCAGCAAAGCTGAATGGAGTGAAAACCAGCAATTTGTCTCCATGCAGGATTGACCACAACACAGAAACAGTTTCTGCATCCTGTTTAATTTCAATGTTGTGTTTTCATTCAGGACCAGCATAAAGTAAGCATTTGGTGTTTGTTTGTGTCCCTCCTGTTTTTGACATTTTAATTTTGAGAGAGATTTATGCTGAACGCTAAATTTAAGTCACTAAGCGACCTATAGTTGTCATTTTGTTTTCTTCTCTTTATGACACCTTATTTTTTTCTTTGTCCTTTTCAGAAATGGCACAACAGTTAGAAACTGAGGTGACTATGTACTTTGAATCTTACTAAAATGTAATACTTTCTATAACTTTGGTTATTTTCAAAGTGAGAAAAATATGTAAAATAAATTCAGTTTGAGGATGAGTTGTTTACTTGCTTGCTCTTACAAGTGTAACATTTAGTTTTTCTTTTGTAAAAATATAATAACTTTCTCAAAATACAAAACCTCTTCTTTTCTAATCCTTCTAGTTTTTTACTGTGAAGTTCAGTAGAGTGCAGTGAAGTGTCACATCTCATCAGCAAGTCGTCTCTTAAAATGTCTCTGTGTTTTGACAGGAACGACAGCCAAACTGTCTTGAACGTTGTACTTGGTTTTTGCAGAAATATACAGTCAGGACCATAAATATTTCGACAGAGACACATTCTTTCTAATTTAGTTTTTGTACATTACCACAGTGAATTTTATATAAAACAACTTAGATGCCATTGAAGTGCAGATTTTCAGATTGTATTCCATGGGTTGAACAAAAAGATTGCATAAAAATGTGAAAAACTAATTCAGTACTTTAATAAGTGCCTCATTGGCATTTTATTTTTATCCACAGCTTCTTTTCTGAAAGCCCAAGATTTCCCCTTTGGTTTGACTATAAAGCTTAAGGTCAAAAGTTTCAAATAAAACAACGACAACCAATGTTCAAGTCCGTGCTTGACACGTTTTTGCTGAAATGAGGGAAAATGGGAAAAAATTTATTTCTTTTTTGAAAAGTCCAAGAGGGTGACGACAAGAACACCAGAAAATGCAATCAGGAAATAGTGTGCAAGCGCTTCCAAGCCGGAATATTATTATTTGAAAAAAGAAAATTTAAATAGATCAAGAAAAAAAACAACCTTTTGAGGGCTCTTTTTGCACACAAAAAATACTGTTTTAATACATTTTCATGTATTTACACAAATTGTGAGCACGTTTTTATGTTTTCCACCAAAGGTAAACAGTCAAAAAGGGCCAAGGAGGTCAGAAAAGGAAATGAAGCTTGTTTTCTTTTTTACATGTTCATTTCCAAGTCTAATTTCCAATCTCTTTCTAGTTATGAATGGAATAATATCAAATGATTTGCATAGATTCTGTTTGTTCAGCAACTAAGTGGACATACATGTAAAGAGAAAAGATCCACTTTGACTTTATGCAAAACTGAGACTTTAAAGTCCAGTGATCTGGAAAAAAATGTCAAGAAAAAAAACCGGACATCTAATCTGTTATTTCAGAACAAAGACATTTTGGGAAAAAGATAACAAAAAAAAACAAAGAGCAGAGAAGGTGAGGACAAGACAAGTACACAATTTTACATCAAAACAACATTCCGGCTCTATGGACAACATAGTTCCTTGAAAATTTAGAAGAAAAGCCCTGAAGCAGCACTTGGTTAAATATAATCCAGTGCTAAATTATCAGAACAATCTTTAAATAGTTGTTTTCCCACAACACTGCCAAGTCAGAAATATTTAGCTCATTCATCGCCTACAGCTATTTCACCTTTAATTAAAATTATTTTCTGAAGAGGAAATCATAATCAAACATAAAAATAAACTATCCAACTAAGTAACAAACCTCAGTGGGCTGTCCAACTTCATCATCTTTTATCTAATTAGCCAATATATATATATATATATATATATATATATATATATATATATATATATTTTACCAAACCTTGTTTAAACGCTGCAAAAACTAATTAATGCTAGAACTACAAAGGCAGTCATTTTGACTGATTTGGAACATAATAACTTAGTTCAAAAACAACCTATGGACTAATGGGATTCTGACTTTTCCTAAATGTGTGTTTATTCTAACATTTATTTATTGTTAAAATTTTAAAACACAAAATAGATATAAGTGTAACTACCTCCAATGAACCATTCATCCATCCATTTATCCATTTTCTTAACCCGCTGTATCCGTTTACGGTCACTGGGCAGCTGGAGCCTAACCTGGCTACTATTCGGTGAGGGAGGGGTACACTGTGGACAGGTCACCTCACTAATAGTTGCAACAAAAATAGCGAGCAGCATTGGAGCTATCCGGCCGTACAGTTTTGAGTCAGATGCCAACTCGAAAAATAAAAATAAAGACGTACATGTATCTAGTTGTCTACAAGTGGATGTATCAGGATGAAGCAGGAGCTTATTTCCCGCTGATTGTAGTTTGTACATAAAAGCTACAAGCAATGTAAAACTATGAGGTGCCGTGTAGGACATTATTCAGAATTAGCATTCACATACACATGTGAAATCTTTCACATACACATGTGAAATCTCTCACATACACATGTGAAATGCTCTCACACACACTACTGAAAATGCTCTCACATACACATGTGAAATGCTCTCACACACACTACTGAAAATGCTCTCACATACACTACTGAAAATGCTCTCACATACACATGTGAAATGCTCTCACACACACTACTGAAAATGCTCTCACACACACTACTGAAAATGCTCTCACACACACTACTGAAAATGCTCTCACATACACATGTGAAATGCTCTCACACACACTACTGAAAATGCTCTCACACACACTACTGAAAATGCTCTCACACACACTACTGAAAATGCTCTCACACACACTACTGAAAATGCTCTCACATACACTACTGAAAATGCTCTCACACACACTACTGAAAATGCTCTCACATACACTACTGAAAATGCTCTCACACACACTACTGAAAATGCTCTCACACACACTACTGAAAATGCTCTCACATACACTACTGAAAATGCTCTCACATACACTACTGAAAATGCTCTCACATACACATGTGAAATGCTCTCACACACACTACTGAAAATGCTCTCACATACACTACTGAAAATGCTCTCACATACACATGTGAAATGCTCTCACACACACTACTGAAAATGCTCTCACACACACTACTGAAAATGCTCTCACACACACTACTGAAAATGCTCTCACATACACATGTGAAATGCTCTCACACACACTACTGAAAATGCTCTCACACACACTACTGAAAATGCTCTCACACACACTACTGAAAATGCTCTCACACACACTACTGAAAATGCTCTCACATACACATGTGAAAATGCTCTCACACACACTATCCAAAATCCTCTCACATACACATGTGAAAATTTCAATAGAAACGGAAGGCATTTCAGTAGAAACGTTTTTTTTTTTTACTTTATTGTTAGAAACGAAGTTGCTCGACTGAAGGCATTTCAGTGGAAATGAACCTGTGTCCGAATTCCTGCCCTGATCCCTAACTACTAAAACCCTATATAGTGCAGAACTATATAGTTCTATATAGTTCTCTGAATTTAAAAGCAATTCAGACACCCGTGCTCAGTACTTTTTTCTTTTGGGTGTTGTTCATAACGCGCTTGACACGGAAACAAAGTGGCGCATTACCGCTACCACCTGGTCTGGAGGCGAACTACTCCTATTTAACGCGGAGAATGACACTTATTTGTCAGAGTAAAAACATAATAAATATGAACATTTTACAAAGACTATTTATGAATCTGCTGTGTTCTGATCATGGAAAACGTGACTGATTTATAAATAATTAAATTACAAACACTTTGGTGTTGATTTAATGTATTTGTTCATAAATAAACCCCCAAGTTATTTTTTCATGCCAATATTTATTTTGTTTTTGTGCCGCTGAACGATTAACGGGCTCTTGCAAGGAGGCATTTTTTTCTGTAGTTTTCTTACACCTTACTGAAAATGGCTTTGAAAATGAATCTGTCCGTGTTCCTGGCAATAATTCAACCGTTTTTCGTGAGATCAAACTGAAAACGAGCAGATATGCAGCATCACAGGACGGCAAGGACAAGCAGACATCTCAGAAGATTTCCTCTGGATGCCCTGACCAGACAGAATAACTTGTGAGTTAAACTTAAAGCTTTTTTTTTAGTTAAACCTAAACTTTAACTTAAACTTTGTTACTAATCATGCTCAAGGTTACACAGTCTGCTTGGTAAGAGTTTAACATTCTTTTTCAAGTGAGTTGTGTAGTCCAATTACATGAAACACTTGTGAGTTCAAAGTTTAGAATTTTTTATTCAGAGTCAAACCATATCACTTGTTTTAAACAAAAACAAAACAAAAACTTTCATTTTTAAAAGTTTAAATGAAAATCAAAAAACCCAGCCAAATAAAAACCACGAGATTTTCCAGAATTAATAAATACTTCATAATCTAAAATGTAAGACATCAAAATAAATAGAAACATTAAAAAAATGTGATTTAATTTCCTCAATGAAATAATTAATGTTGCATTTTCCAGGGTCTTCCACGTCTCTACTGCTTTACCAACACAAAGGTGTCTGTCCTGGCCCTTTACGCTGACGGTCAGTCCGACACAAGACTGGATTTTCGGTTGACCCGCAGGACCATCGAGCATCTGGGTCGATGGTCCTGAAGCATCAGCTTCGGGTTCCTCACACTCTGGGGGGTCACAGGAGACTGACGTCCTGGTGTTTCTTTTCTGGCTGGGGTGTGGCACATCTTACAGTGTGGTAGCCAGAGTCTTTGACATGACACGGTCCACCGTGAGCCATGTTGTCCACAGGACGGCAGACCGCATCCTCCGGCTGATGAGCAGGGTCACCCAGCTTCCCAGTGGGAATGAACTACCATAAGTCGCCTCTGGATTTTAGCAGCTCGCTTGGTCTTTCTCCTTCCAAAGGGTCACAAGGAGCATTGATGGCTGCCACATAAGAATAAAGGCCCTAAAAGATAATGCAGCTTGTTATTTTAACAGGAAGCTTTTTTATTCCATTAAAATGCATGCTGTATGTGACTCTAATGCCAAATTTATAGATATTTTTGTTGAGAATCCAGGATCAATCCATGATTCACGGGTTCTACGTAAAAGCCCAATTTATGTAAATCAAACAAACCCACCTGAAGGATCCTTTTGGGTGATGGTGGGTATCCCTGCATTGCACATCCCATCATGCTGCTGACACCCTACAGGGAACCCATGAGGAATGCCATTGAGGCAGTTACAACCAGAACCACTCCAGAACACACTCTGTTGAGAAGAGAGCATTTGGCATGATAAAGATGAGGAGGAGAGCAATATTTCTGAGGGAACTGGAAGTAAAACCAAACTTTGCAATGAAAATCATTGCCTGCAGTTCAATTCTGCACATTCTGTGCATCAGCAAAGGCGACTGCTTAGCCACAGATGTTGAGCCACAGCAGGACAACACCAGGAACATGCAGGACGAGCAGAGTCACGTCCGTCTGCAAGGACAAATCTTTGCTTTCCTTTCAGCTCCAACTGTGACACACATGACTCTAGAAGACCAGGATTATTGTTAACATGTATAAAAATAAATATTAACATATAAAACGAAATTCTAAATATGTACATCTGATATTTATATGAAAATCCTTTTAAGATTGTTAAAAATAGCTCAGATTTAAATAATACATGTAAATTATTCATTTTTGTTCATACATTTATTAAACAAATTGGAAAAACAATGGCTGCATTACATTTTAGAACAATAATTTCAACTCAAGTAAACTTAACAGACTCTCCTGTCGCTGTTCCTCCCTTCTAGCCCTTTCCTCCTCTCTCTTCTGGGTCTTTAACATAAACCTTTAACCCAGTACGACAACGATTAACCGTTTATTAAAATGAAGTCAAATCTGATCATGTGTCTCTACCCATCTGGCACGAGCTAGCTTGAAAACAAACAGGCTATCTTTCTCCATCCGCAAATGGATCGGATTTTCCTCATCCTCGTCTGTCCCTACATATATGAACACATTTAAAACATGTGTTAATAACTTGTGACTACGGTTAGAAGTCACTGCTTTTTGATGTAATATCTAGCGTTTGTTTTTAGCCTTCGGCGCTAATTCGCGTTAGCGTTAGCTTTAGCATTACTGAAATTGATGAGCTTCAAAACAATCTAGGTTGTTGATTGAGGAATATAACATATTAAACACATCATCTTAAGTATTTACAAATATATTTTACAACAGATACTGGATATTTTTTAATATACTTACACGTTTCGGTGGTTTTCCTTGCGCAACCGGCTGCCATTTTCGAATGATTCAGACGAATGATTATCTCGCTATAATCAGCCAACTTCCGTTTCTACTGAAATGCCTTCCGTTTCTGTCGAAAATTTCAGTAGTGTGTGTGAGAGGATTTCAGTAGTGTGTGTGAGAGGATTTCAGTAGTGTGTGTGAGAGGATTTCAGTAGTGTGTGTGAGAGCATTTCACATGTGTATGTGAGAGATTTCACATGTGTATGTGAGAGATTTCACATGTGTATGTGAGAGATTTCACACGTGTATGTGAATGAATACATTTTCAGTTGTATGTATACAAGCATTTCACTAGTGTGTGTGAGAGATTTCACATGTGTATGTGAATGCTAATTCTGAATAATGTCCTACACGGCACCTCATATAAAACTGCCTTTTTTATTACTCCTGATGTGAAAAAGAAACACTCAGAAATACAGTTTTAATCTTATTTATCTATCTCTATATGTCCTCCATCATGAAAAAAAATGCAGCAAAAATGTCAAAAACACCAAAGTTCCTTTAAAGTAAAACATGTCAACACGTTTCTGTGCTTTTTGTTCCAGAAAGTTAAAATCCAGATGTTCAAACCAGAATAACAAGGCTGTCATCACAATCTTTGTAAGTTCAAATAGTTTTGTTAAGTGCTAAAAAAAATGTCTCAAATATTTTAGAAATTGTTCAGGTTACAGGGTTGCAACATTTATTTTTCTAGAATTCTTTGATTATTTTTTTTAATCTTCCAAATGTAACATTCTATTCTATGGGTTATAGGTTTTGTTTGGAACTTGCAGCTGATTTCAGTCTCTATCTCCTCTTTCTTTCAATCCCCTTTTACTTTCAGTTTTTCCTTTTTTTCTTCACTGATTCCAGTTTTCAGTGAGAAGTGGTGGGAGGCAGGATCCTCAGATACAAGCAGGTACTTCCTCACTCTGCAAGCCTTCTCACTAATTCAGGAGGATCAGGGGTTATGCAGTGGAGTCCCGTTTATCACTATGACACCCCCCTGTCAGCAGCGGAGTGTCAGCCGAGCTGGCAGAGTTTGACAGGATGTGATGCCTGCCATCAACAAGCTGTCTCAACATTTCACCCAAACCAACAAATGGCTCTGACTCTTTCCTGCTTGTTTGTAGCCAGAACCCAGTGACTCACAAAGAGCACAGCCCTCAGCAAACATCCTTCTCTGGATTGTTGAATATCACAACCACATTTGTTTAGGCTTAGTTTTTTTTTTATGTTCACAGGCTTTGAAGATGTGGGTCTTTTTGAATAGGTTCAAACACAGTTTAGAGGACAGAGGACAACCATGACTTGCTGACTGAGCTGCACATGTTTCTAAAAGCATGAAATAAACATGTTTTTTGCCTCAAACCATATTGTTTTAGAGAAAGGCATATTAAGTATTACTTTTTTTTTGTGTATGGAAATTCTACCACAT
This sequence comes from Oryzias latipes, assembly GCF_053564925.1. Classification (NCBI taxonomy): domain Eukaryota; kingdom Metazoa; phylum Chordata; class Actinopteri; order Beloniformes; family Adrianichthyidae; genus Oryzias; species Oryzias latipes. The sequence goes on along the minus strand of NC_136258.1, from coordinate 20,665,955 downwards.
AAAAAGTTAGTTACCATCATTGTCATCAATCCTGCTTTTCTGAACATTCCAATTATTAATTTTTCCATCATCAACTATAAATAAATTGGCAAATAAATGGATTTCAGACACCAAAAAAAGTTATAATAACAAATATGTTGTCGATGACATTTGTACAAAAAAAAAAACTGTGTCAGTGTTCAAACTAAAAACATATTTTGGCTTTCAATGGGCTGATAACGTGATAGAAACCACCAGCAGCAGCAGGTGGTCACATCACACTACTACCACCGTTTATGTGAAAAAAACTCTCAACTAACATTTCAATATTTGTTTGTAAACACACACATGTTTAGAATTTTTTAAATTATTATCCAAAATTGGGGGACTCATTGAATTTAATTGGTAAAAAGGAATCTGTTTCCATAAAATAGATCAAAAACAGTGAAAATTCAAAGCTGTTTTTTAAAAATGTGTGACTTTTTCACTTAGTTCATTTTTTTATTAAAAAAAAAACTTGCATTAGAATCATGGTTTTACTTTGTTCAAAAAGTGATGGCTAAAAAAACGTTTAGCGAGTAGAGAAGACGGCGGGAGTCTTTGCTGTCACTGCTTTGAGGTAAGGGATGGATCAAAGCAGCACCCGCTGCTTGTTGTGAAAAGTCTGGTATTTTTCTTAAATCTAACACAATAGAAAGCAAACATTCTTAGATACTAACCCTTGTGTTATCTTAGATGACCCCACCCTTACATTGACGTGTTCTTCCTACCATGACAAAGGTGGACAAAGGTGGAAAGATTTCATGTAATCCATGGACACCAGTGAAGATCACAAATCATTGAAGAAAAAAGGTTCAGCGCACTGTCTAGTGGGTCTAGATGACCCAACTCCCAATGTTAAAGTGCCTAGGATAGCACAAGGGTTAGACACAAAATAAAATTCATTTTAGTTTCACTTGAAAAAATAAAACATTCACATGAACGACATCTCTTTATCAGTAATGGGGGTCAGGAAGATCCACATGCAGGGAAATCATGAACAGGACCTCAGTTCAGCAAATAAACCTAAACCGAAAACCTAAAATATGTTAAAAAAATGGTAAAGACAAGATAATCTGGGTCAGGAAAAAACTGATTTTTACATAGACTGAAGTCAATTATCCACCTCAGAGGTAAAACCAAAAGGCCAAAATGCTATTTTGTGTAATTTTTCACTGCAAAACAAGGACGTTGAGACATAACTGTAAAAGTTTACATCCCAGAGTATCTGTCCTGATTTAAAAGTAGTAGCAGTAAGACAAACTCCACGGAGACCCTGAAGAGAAGAGGTGAAGCCCTCTAAATGTTCCCTTTGGTGACAGCCCATATGACACAGCTCGATGCTTCTGTTGGCACAATGCAGCACCGGGAGAAACAGTTTGTCATCCACGCTCCCACTATTATCCACAGATTGTGACGGAACCCCAGAGGTGAAGCTCTCCACAGCGGTCAACATGAGATACATATCTGCAGTCCTGAAAAGCTCACAGATTTACATTGATATTCAAAAAACCTTGAGATACGGAGGCCTCTTTCTTTGGATTTCATTTAAATATAGTTTAAAAGGTAAAGCACAGGAAAATGAAACTAAGTTCCTCTCAAAGAAAACAGATGCATTTTCAATTAATCCATTTTAATTTTTGAAAGTTTTTATAGTTTTATTTTATTTTTTTATTTTTTTCTGATGTGCTAATGTTGCCACTATGGGATGTTATTTGGGATAAATAAAGATTCTATTCCATTCTATTCTATTCTGTTTTGTGTTACTTTCTATCAGAAAATCAACAAAACTATAATATAAATAGTGAAGAGGTAGAATCATCTTGACATCTTATGTAGACAGAAATTCACTGACTGCAGGTTCTACGGTCAGTTTTCCGTGTTTCTGCTCACCAAATTGGATTTCTGACCAACGTACCTAAAAAGCACAGATGGTGTTATCAGTGAAAAGTGCAAATGCAGACATCTGCGATGGTTGCATCGGGTGACGTTCACATGTGAAGACACCAATGATGTTTTTAATGGCACATATCAAGGTCATCAAGATGATGTTTTCCCAGGAGGATAAGTGGTTGTTAACTGACAAAACCTGACCTCTTCAGGCGTGACTTTGAAGGCGGCTTCATTGGACTGAATGCTTGTGTCGGGCAGCAGGAAGCCCAGATTTACCTTCAGCTGAAAATGCTGAAAGCTTAAAGTCTTGCATCAGACTGCAAAAAGACCCCTTATGAGTCAAAAAGTCTTAAAATTTGAAAATTGTTCCTTGAATAAGCAAATTAAAAAAAATGGCCAATGGGTAAGAAAATTGGTCTTACCATGAATTCTTATTTTAAGAAAAAAAATGTAGTCACTGAAGTATATTTTTTTACACAAAGATCATTTAGCTATTAAAAAACTTTCTTAATAGGATAGTTTTTTGTGCAAGACAAAAAAAAACTTGTCTTGAAGCAATGGGTCTTTTTATTTTCTTAAAATTCAGTTTACGGAATACGTTCTCAAATCATAAAAATATGGTTTCTGTGTTTCGTTTTAATATCTTTTTGTATTAAGTGTACACAAGCCATTACGTTACAACCCTTTTTATGAAGATTAAGCGTGTGAGTATGACATTAACTCTTTGACAGCCTAATTGTGTACAAAACCAACTAATAATTGTCTCATTTACCAAAGGATTTTTAATGAAACCTAAATATTGTTTAGTACAATTTGGCCTCAGTGTTTGGTTTCTTGTCTTTCATGGTTTATAGTAACTATGGTTTGCAAATGGATTTTAAATATACCTGTTAATCTAAAAATCATTTAAATTAATAAGTTTTAGTTTATTAAAAATATTTGCTCTTCAAATAAAATGTTAAATGCTGAATGTTTTCTTTATATTTGGCACCTCTCTCGTCTTTGGGACATGTCAGGCAGCTTCGATGTTCTCATTTGAACCGGCACTACAAGGGTACAAGACAGTCATGTAATCTGCGCTTGTCAAAACCAGGTCTCCTGCTATTTTTTTGTGTGATCCTTTGAAAAAAAATATCATAAGGGTTTCAGTAGAGTGCACATGCACGCCTTAACTTGATCACATTGCTCCAGCTTTTCTCTGCTTTCTAAAGAGGTCGATACAGATTCTGCTGCCTGACTCTCTGCTGGGAGCCACTAAGAAATGTCAATAGCAAACCTCATTGGAGAGTCACCTCTAGATCGAAAGGCTGACCCTTTTTCTCATTTAAGAACCCATCAGGTCACTAAATCCCAAGGAATCGAGCCACACCAGGCAATTAACATGGATTTTATAAGCTTTTATTGTCTTATCTAGAACTAAAAACCTTATTGAAAACTGCAAGTTATAGAAGCTGCATTCAACAGAGGGTTTTTTTTCCGTCCAGCAGTAAACAGCCACACATTTTATTTTGCGAACAAGCAATTTTCCACGCAGCTCTCTCAACCACAATAAGTACCAGTAATTGAACGTTTACGGCTTGTTAAACAGAAATTACAGTAAGCTCCTAATAATGATAAAAGGGACCTCTGGGGGAGAGTGTTACAGTCAGGACACCTGCAGAATCAATTTAGAAACCTCTTTGGAGAGCTTGGAGCAAGAGTTTCCTCTATTAAAAATGTTGTAACCCACAGTATATAGTATATCATGAGTTTTTATTTTTTATTTCGTGGATTTTGGGCCTTTCTGGTCATTTTTTAGATTAATTTTATTATGGCATTAAAAAGAATATCAACAGTTGAAAATAAGTACACCAAACTGTTTCTGTGAGCTTCAGTGTTGCACAATAGAAATTATTTAATTTCGAAGGGGTTTTTCTTTCCCAGATGATAATTTTACTATTTTTTATTTTAAAAACAAACATACTAGAGATGATTGGTAATTCACATTGGCACTCATGAGGCCTTTTAGTTTAACACAGTGGTTAAAGAGAGAATTTTTCTATTCTTTTTCTTTACAGCTTCATTTAGAGCTTTTGGTTTTAGGGCTGATGGGGGGTTTTTGACTTTACTTTGAACAAACAAATGCATCTATAATTAAATTCAGTTCAATTCAATTTTATTTATATAGCCCAAATTCACAACAACAGTCGTCTCAATGGGCTTCGTATCGGTAATTGTAAGGTAAACATACAATCAAAAAGGATCATAAATGCATAGAATTCAATAGGATAATACTAAAACGTTAACTAAACAGACTAACTTAACTGGGCATCCCTGCCCTTAGACCCGCCTTCGCGGTAAGGAAAAACAAAAAAAAAATGGAATCCGGAAAAAAACGAAGAAACCTCAGGGGTGTCCTCATGAAGGAGTGATCCTCCCCCAGGACAGACAGGCGATGTACCAGAACTCTTAGAGAAGAATTAGCTTATCTAACTCTACAACTACATGTTTAAAGTCCAGCAAATGATCTTCATCCAGTTGAAGTTGGGGGACGGCTGGGGGCGCGAGACAAGCCGGAGACAGGATCGCCAACCGTGTAGGAACAGAGGCAAGCCAGAGACAGATTATTCGCAATAATTGCATGCAGAATACATTAATACCATTTCTAAGAGTGTGCATCTCATATGATTTGGACTTTTTCTGTCTTTATGTGTTTTGTGCACATTGAGAAGGCTTAGGAGCTGCTCTGTTTGTGCTTTCAGATAGATTGAATAAGCATAAATCAATCAGTGATCGTTGTTGTGTGTACTGCCCTTAAGCAAGCTCCTGCTGGAACTCCCAATTAAATCCCAAATGTAAAATTCAAATTATTATTGCGGTAGTCCAAAAAATGTAAAGAGGCGTACATACCAATACCTCCACATTTGGGACTGGTAACAAGAGCCCTGTGTTTTTTATCGGTGGGGGATAGAATTATTTCAATGTTCCAATACTTTAAAACATAGCAAAAAATAAAAAATAAAACTAAATTTTGTTTAACACCATAATGTCATCTGAGAAATTTAGTCTGCAAAATTGAAAGCAAACTTGAATCTGTCAGAAAACAAACCCTAAGGCTTGAAAATAAGATGATTCAACATCTTTAAGGTTTTTTTTTAAACTATTAAATTAAAGGTCAGATATCAAAAAGCTATATTTGAGTTGTACAAACTAATGTTTTAAAGGAAAAGCTGCACACAAATGCAAAACTTAGAATTTACTCATGATTACCTTTCCATAGTTTCAAACAATGAAAATAGTGGATCTCAAGTTCCAAAGTTAAAGTCTAATAATAGTGCTCTTGTAAAAGGTAACAGATGAAGGGGCCAAGAGTCTTCCAGTGGAATTTTTTTCAACCAAAATAAACCTATAGCAGAGAATACATAGAACATGTTTATAAACATTATTCTATTTTGAAATGCACTGTTCCTCGTCAGTATTTAGGAGACAGACAGAGAGGTAAAAGCAGCTCAATGTTCATCTATTCTGTGCTGCAGTGCATTAGCGTGATGCTTGACCGAGCCTCCTGATTAGATCTACATCAGATGTCTTAAATGGATCATTCATGTCTGTGTAACTTGTGTAATACTTGTGTGTGTGGTTGGCCACCTTCTATATTATATCATGTGTCTCTTCTCTCAGATAGCATCAGTGTGAATTACTTCATCATGAGAGTAAATCCTTTTAATGAATAACCTTTGTCATACCAGCTACCGCTCAAGATAAATGTTACAGATAAGCTGTGTCAGTTCATATAATATTACTCAACTCCATGTACTGCTGAAAGACATCACACTAAATCAAATTTACACTGCGCTAACATCATTCCAGCGTTCGTCCTATAAAGTCAGCTGTAAATGTTGGTCGTATTTTTATGTTCTGGGGCTTGCAGATGAGCATAAAAACATACTAAAGTCCAATTCCAATCATCTTTTGTCTTTTGTAAAAGCGTTCCAAGTGGACTTTTAATTATGATTATGCCGTTTTTAGGCAAAATCAGAAAACGTGTCTCCTTTTCTGGGACATTGTTTCTGCAGAGCAGCAGTATTTCATTAGAAATTCACCTCTGAGTTGTGGGCGGGACTGTTGGCATGGAGTAAGCCTGCCCCCTTCCTATCATCCATCTGTTTACGCTCTCTGCTAGCTTACTTTAAAGCACCAACCTAACATTGCTGAGGCAAAAAATATGGTGAGTATTATTGGAGCTATCAAGCCATTCAGTTACAAGTTCGGATGGAGAAAATGAAGATGTACAGATGCATCAGAATGGAGCAAAGCAGGGAGCTGGTGCATCTACTATTCGTAGTTTTCACTTCCCAACTACAAGGCTTTCCAAACAGCATTTTTTCATCTGCTCCTAATTCACAACAATTTGAAAAAATTAATACTCAGAAATGCAACTTGAATATATGTCCTCCATCAACACCAGAAAAATGCAACAATAACATGTTAAAACACCAAAATCACAATTTTCACATCAGTGTTTTATTTTTAAGCAATAAGTCTAATCCCCATGTAGAGAAGAAAATGAACAATCATGCCAACACAGTATTTGTTTGAAGTCATTATAGCTGTGATCCACTGGTGATCCATCAATGTTTGTGTTACGAGCAAAACACGGAGAGGTCAGTCTACATGAATGTCATTAATACCAAACATGGTCTATTCCCAAAATTTAAATAATTCGTGTTCAGCTTCTATAAAAAATGTTTAAACTATTTTCTTAACTTTCTGCAAACTATCTTTTTTGTTTGCTTTTCCTTCATATTTATTTTCCTTTTTATTGAAATGGAAAAGCCTGGAAAACTTACAGCAGTTTGAAATCAAAACTGGCTAACATTGCAAACAACGTAGCTCCGACCCTATTTTCTAGCTTTTAAATGTTAGAAAAAGGAGCATGCTCAGCAACCCAAGAGGGCAGGGAGCCATGCACAGGTAAGTCTTAATTACAGGAACTCAAGCAGCTAATCGAAGCAGAGTCGACGCACTGCAACGGTAACACTGAGAACTTTGAGCCAACAAACAAACAAAAAGATCAGGCAGGATTTAGCTCTGAAATGATTCCGTATGGTGGCTGCATTTGTTCTTTCAGGGGTGACAGGAGGAACACATGCAGACAGACCACAGCATAAAAGATCGAAATACTGATGTTAGTGTGAGGTAATGTTAAGTATTTTGAAAGTAACTCTGGGAAATGTATTTATCTTAGTTTTATTGTATTTTTTCTGAGTCATTCCTAAACTTAAAGGGGAAAAAAAGCAATATTTTTATAGCATGTTTTTCAAAACCTGTTGACTTTTCCAAGTATTTACACAAAGCTCATCTTTTCTTACTCTTAGTACCATATTCTATACATCTATATAATATGTGATATTATATTACTTCTATATAAGTCAAAAAGCTACTTATCTTGGTATCAATACTCTGCCTTTGGTCAGGCCTCGGACCGATTTAATTTCAGACAATATTTTTTTAGATTGGACTAAACAAGGCTGTAGTGGGTGTCCAAAATGTGTTTTTGTTTTTTTTCCAATTTCCCTAAACTTTTGTGGGTCAAGTTCACTCTGTAAAAATAACTGCAGCTAGTTAAACTTTTTTGTACCCTAGGAACCATTAAAATGTGATTTAGATTTTCCCTTAACCCATAACTGTCAAAGTGGAAGGTAAAAAATCGGACACAAACAACAGCCTCGTCTGACTTTATGGTGAGACGGATAAATCCCCCCCAAAAAAGTAGGTCACTAAAACTAGTATGTTTTAAAATATAATAATAAACGTGAATCCACTGTTATGCAATTTATTGGCAGGGGTGGGGGGGTGTTTAGAATCTTTGCATGCCCAGGTATGAGGGACACAGAGAGAGCGGCAGGTGCAACAACAACAGACTACATCGACAAAAAAATGTAGGGTAACACGTCTTTGCCAAATTCAAAGTGTTTCCACTCATCGGACTGTGGTGATGGCTTGATCATTTTTTTGGTAACACGTGTGTTGTTCGCTGTGATGGTACTTGGTTGTTTTTACGTTAGGATGAAATAAACCAATCGTGTCACAATCCAAATGGTATATTCCAATATCAATTATCATCAATTTGTTTTTATTTTGAATCGATTTTATGATGGTAAAGTTTGATTTGATTCAATTAACTTAAAATCAGTCAGATCAATTTGGTTGGATTAATCAATCCATGGAATAATCATTACACCCCTAATCTGCATTTACTGCTATTTAAACATTTGTGTTGATGAAACTTGTTATATTACCGGCATAAATAAAAATCTACTTTCACCCCTGGGAACCAGTAACAGCAGTCCATGTGTTCACATCGATTCCCCATTTTGAAAAACTTTCCAAAGTGATTTCAGTTCACTCTTTGTATCAACAACACCAACTACTCCACTTATAATTGATGTACCACAAATATTTCACATTCCATTTAAACCATTTAAACCTAGAAAATCTCTTTCATCAAAAACAATATAACAGAAATCACCTCCAATACTACAAAAACATTGTTGCTATTGATCTAAATGTTGTTCAGCTACAAAACATTTCTTACGCCAGGGTATAATTGTGCATTATTAAAACATAGGGGGCTGCAGGGTACAGACACTACATCAGTTATACAATCTCTTATCTAAGCTACAATTCTTTTCCACTCTTGGTGCTTCCTGAAGGCTCAACATGCCTCTGCTCTTTGCAGAAATAAGTCTGGTTTGGCATGAAGCTCAAAATGATTGAGAGTGTATGTTTGTACTGCTGCCTCATTGGTTAAAAAAAATTTACCGTGTATAATTATAAAAATCTAAGCAGATTTATTTAAAAAAGCTATTCAATTGATCCTGCCCTAAAGATTAGATGTGTTCTTTCCTATCTTTAATTTACAACATTTTTCATGGATTCCTTGTTTTGCTGAAATGTAACTGTAATCTTTACTATGAGAGGTGAGGGTCAGGAATTAATCAATAAATGCACAAGAACTTGTAAAAGTATAAAACAATAAATTTGTTTTGAATATACAATGTTTTTACATAACACAACACTTTAGCTGATTCTTAGGCAACGGGAAGGGGGGTGGGGTTGCTCTATGCCAACGGTTCCAACCACAATTACAAGCAAACTTGCCGCTCAGCAGAAACTGTGTCCAAGAGGTTTTATGATTGTGGCTAAAAACAGCATAATCATAATTACAAGAATGGGAATGCTTTAAAAATAGATCAAAAGATGATCAGATTGGGACTTTAAGACCATCTAGTTGAGAGGTATTTTAACAGAAACACTGTGATTGTTTTAAAGTGACCTATAAATGTACCTAGAGCTACAGCTTTGCACATTAAAAAATAGAGGAATTGTGCATGGGACCAAGCAAAACCTCAAGAAACAATAAAAAAAAGGCCCCAAAGCAGAGCCCTGTGGAACTCCAAAAAATAGGGGTCCAAAAACGAAAAAAGAAGCAGAAAATTAACAATGCTGTCACTCATAATCTACTTGATTTCAGCCCCTGATGAATGTTGCAACCCATTGAGGAGGAAGAACGCCGATTGATGCTAATACTCGTCAAACTGCTTCCCCTCCAAACTTTACTTTATTTAGCGTCTGCTTAAAAGCCAAAACATGAGTGATTTCCTTTTTCAAAATTGAAGACAAATTCAGGCGTCGGGAGTTAAAAGATTCGATTCATTCATGTCATCTAAATGATAACCTCCCTATAAATGCACATTAACTAGACTTTGTTGTGAAAAATAAAGATTTTAACTGGATTTCACCTATAAACCATGAATTTTTTGAGTTTTATTTGCTCAAGGTGCAGACAGCTCTAGAGGCAGAGTTTCTTTCAAGCATCAGTTGGCTATTCTTCCTAAAAAAAACTGATAAATGTTTGGTTCAAGATTTATTAGACTGTGAAGCCCCTAAATATAACCCCAAATGACTGGAATTCAAACTTCAGGCTACAGTGACAGCTGATGCTTGCTTTGAGAGAATTTCCTTTCAAAGGTTCCCATCATCCATTCTCCTTCAGGGAGTCTCTGTTCTTGTACGATGGTATCTTTCAAAAGCTTTTCTGAGAGTGCCTGATTTGAAAGTTTTATTGAAGGTAAAAAAAAAAAAAGAAGCAAACTACATGTTGCTACTTGTTCGAAAAAATATGTTACCATTCCGTGGGATAGCTGGTACCAAGGTGCAGAGAAATAAAAAACACAAGCTACGCTTTTTCCAGTTCACAGGTAACCTGATTCTGAAGGAAGTTTTATTTTGAAAAAACAGTGGATTCTCCCCTCCACATCTGACTCATTCTTGATGCACGTCAAGTCACGTGTCGAAACTTTCTTAAAGCCACTGCACAGACTGCTAAATTGAAACCCTCAAGCTAGCAAAGTTAACAAAAAACAAACGTATTTAAACTTTTTTTTAATACAGAAAAATATGCTTTGACTTTAAAGGAAAAGAAATCTGCTCTTAACATACAAAAAGCAGAAGACTAAATACTCCAAACATGGATTTATTGCGACACTTGTTCCCACACACTGAAATAATGCATAATATTCAGCAACTAACTATATAAGAAGCTGTAAAGACAGTGTGTACTTTCCTGTTCTTTCTATTTTTTTTTCCTTTTTATTTATTAATATTTCTGTTAACATAAAATCAGTGGGTTTTTTGTCATGTCTTTTTTTTGTTGTACTTATTTTAATTTTACCTGTTGTTATCAGAAATCAAGTCAGTGGCCCCCATCTTCCAGAGAAGGTGTTGAGAGTGAATCTCTTCACTCAGGCTGACTGTACGGGAAATCTGGCACCTGAATCCTCAACGATGCATCTGCACGTTCACACATTTGTTCATGCGTGCTCTTAATCCCTGTTCCTGTCATTTTCATTGGGCTCCATCTCTTTTCACGGATCTGCACGTTTCTCTGTGTAGGCACCAGTGGTAGAAAATTATGACATAAATTACAACTTCTTTGGCTAAAGTTGACAGAGCATGAATAACTGCGATGAAGCCCAATGTGCAATAATGCAGAGAGCACGAGGAAAGCAGAAATGTGGCTGATGAATTAGATTTGCAGCAGAAAAAGAAAAATGTACTTTCTTTTTTTTTCTGAAGTAATTTAAAACTAAATTGACATCTTAAAAAAAGTAATACATAATTAATCCAGCTGTGCACAGCTGGATTAAATACCTCAGAGGGTTGATAATGCAGGGTCACTCCCCTGGGAGAGGGGGTTTAAACTTTCCATGACTGAGGGAATTTTCTGGAACTTAACTCAACCCTTTGTAAGAGGGTGTTTAAGACAATAAACCATATACGAACACAGGAACCGAGTAGCAGAGCGGAGCTTGTGGTCCATCGATTGTAGCACTTCCATCAGTGCTGCAAGTTTTTTTCCAACAGCCTTTTTTCATTTGCTCCTGGTTCACAACTATTTAAATGAATACATTCTCAGAAATTTAATTTTTAGCTTATTTGTCATGATAAAAAAATTTTTGCCACAAGAACATGTTAAAAACAGGAAAAAAAACTCTAGTCTCACTGGAAGGGGTCTCTAAAAGCTGCAGATGATAGATAGATAGATAGATAGATAGATAGATAGATAGATAGATAGATAGATAGATAGATAGATAGATAGATAGATAGATAGATAGATAGATAGATAGATAGATAGATAGATAGATAGATAGATAGATAGATAGATAGATAGATAGATAGATAGATAGATAGATAGATAGATAGATAGATAGATAGATAGATAGATAGATAGATAGATAGATAGATAGATAGATAGATAGATAGATAGATAGATAGATAGATAGATAGATAGATAGATAGATAGATAGAGTACTTTATTAATCCCGAGGGAACTTGCATAACCATCCGATGCTGCTCAAATACACAAACATTCAATAGAAATTTAAAGTAGTTGAGTAATAAATAGTCATAAATTCATAAAATAGTAACCCCACTAAAAACAGAATAAAAGGAACAAAAATATAAGAGCAGTAAAAACAAAATAGAAGAAGTAAAAGCAAAACCATAAAAGTGGTAAAAAGTAGATGCCCGTTTAGTGACTCCTCCTCATGCCCCCTCCCCTTCCAGCAGCATTGAACAGTCTAATTGCACTCGGTGCAAAGGACTTCCTGAGTCTTTCTGTGGAGCATGGCAGAGAGCGAAGGCGGTCGCTGAACACGCTCCTCTGGTCACTAAAGAGTCCATGTAAGGGATGACCAGTGTTCTTCATGATGCTGTCTAGTTTGGACAGCATCCTCCGCTCTGCCACCACCTCCACTGTCTCCAGGGTCCGCCCCACCACACAGCCTGCCCTCCTGACCAGACGATTCAGTTTTTTTATGTCCTTTTTGTTCGCGCACCCCCCCAAACACACCACCGCATAGGACAGGGCACTTAAAACAATAGATTGATAAAACATCAAAAGGAGATCTGAGCAGACATTAAAAGAGGCGAGTCTTTTTACAAAGTACAACGTGCTCTGCCCCTTCCTATTTATGGAGTCTATGTTTACCGACCAGTTCAGCTTCTTGTCCAGGAGGACTCCAAGATATTTTTAGTTATGCAACTTTATTTGACAGGTCAGGTTGTTGGATTATTGGTTGTAGATTATTGCCATTTAACCAATTTTAAACCTTTGAAATGTGAAGAATGACAAACTTTTACAGTAAACGATTGAGATAAAATGCTCTATTAAATTAAAAAGACTCACTTTTTCTAATATTGTCAAAAAAATGCTTATGACCGTCTGGTTTTCTAATGCCAAAAGGAAAGACCACAAGATAGACAAGTGAGAGGAGTGTAGCATAGCATCTGGCTGGCTTTATTCCTTTGTGTGCAGCAGAGGTTGTGGAATAAAAGCATTTCATGGTAGCTGCTGCCCTCAGATACACGCAGAAAGCTAAAGGATTACCACTGCTGTGAATGGAAGTCACAATGGCATGATATCCTCTGGGAGCTAAAAGTTGACGACATGACATTACCTGCTCTTGCAGAAAAACTCTGTTTTGTAGTACCGTCCAACAGACCTACATTTGCTTTACAATAACTTCAGAGGAAATGACTCCCTTATATCAATTTCCTGCAGATTTACTCTAATCCCAACTATAAACAGCACCTGTCAGGCTTTAACCAACCAGAAGCGCCATGTTTTTAATCGGATTCTATTGTTGTTTGATAAATTTATTGGAAAAAGAAATAATTTCCAACAACAGTGACTAAAGTAAGAGACAAACAATGTTTTAACCCCATTTTTAACCCTTGTGCTATCCTAGGCACTTTAACATTGGGAGTTGGGTCATCTAGACCCACTAGACAGTGCTCTGAACCTTTTTTCTTCAATGATTTGTGATCTTCACTGGTGTCAATGGATTACAGGAAATCTTTCCACCTTTATCCACCTTTGTCATGGTAGGAATAACACGTCAATATAAGGTTGGGGTCATCTAAGACAGCACAAGGGATAAAGCCCTCACAAATGAACAGAGGGAAGCAAAGAGTTGGAAACCCTTTAATATTTCTTTTTTATGATACACAAAAATTTTAGTTTAAGGTACTTAAAAATATGGATTTCTTTGTATGAATAATTTTCAAAAAATGGTTAAATTAACAACAATGAGGTGTTTATAATTCTAAGACTTACATTAAATTCTAATAAATTTTGAAATATGGATAACATACTTTTTTATTGTATTTTATTTTTTAACACTTTTTTTTAAAACAGAAGAGAAGATTGGTTTTCCTTTGTAGAATTCTCATAAATATTTTTTATTTATATGGCTTCATCTGATATCATTTTAGGAGTTTATTTTTCAGGGGTTTTCATGTTTAACATGCTTTATCTCAACTTTTAGCCCAGAATTACTTGCGAGACAACACTGACTAACAACTTTGTAAAGACTTTATTTTGCAGGATAACTGTCTCCTCAAGCACAAACACATAGCATGTGACCAATTTACATTAAATGAATAACATAATTTCTCAGTTTGCTGCAGATTTTGTTAATAAATGACAGTGCAGCCTTTGTTAGGAGTAATCTGGAAAGCAAATTATACTTTTCTGGACTTTCTGCAAAATAACATGTTTTTTAAAATTAAACTTGTGGTGAATTGGGTTTTTTATGCAGAAACAAAATCTGTTTCGAACAGGAGCATAAGGCTTATTTAAAGGCTTTTGAACAAGTTGTTTGTTTTTCTCTGAAGGTTATGACTATTTACAATATCTCATCTATCATGGCTGATATTTTTGTCGTCTTTAATCAAAGTTACTCTGGAGGTTTCAGTTTGATCACATTGGGAGGCTTTGGTAAGCTCTTTTTTTAACATTTAAATATAAATGTGTGTCCTCTTGCATTTAGTGCTGAATAACAGCAGAATTCTAAAACGTAACCACCAGGTCTGCATGAAAGCATTAAATAGTTCACTGAAATTTCTTCCAAGCCAGCTCCTTCCTCTCAGAAAAGGAGTGGCTCATGTTAAAATAAACTTTGAAAACCCTTTAATCGTATGGGCACACTGTGCTTGTGCTAAAACGTTATCGCCGTGCCCTCAGCTCATATCTCCAGCTTTGTGTAATAAAAACCCACCAATGTGGACCCATTAGGTTTTAAGGTTATGAGGCAATACTGAGCTACAATAAATCTGGGCTTTTATCAGTTTAAATGTTTTCTATTTCTTGTGTAAATCTGATATGGCAAGAAATTTCATGCATGACTAAGTAGATATGCCACACTCAAGCAGAACTAGAATATAGATTGCAGATTATGTAGACATGATTTTCATAGAGTATCATGCACCACGAGTTTCCTGTCTGTATATTGACTTTGAACCTTCTGTACAAGTGTGCCTGACTGACCTAAATAAATTAAAACAAATGAATTCACCAGTGGAAAACCACTCAGCTGAGATTTTCTATGTATTATAAAGTTAATGGACCAGAATTCCTTCTGCTCCACTGAACAGGGTATGAATGACACTAAATTATATGCTTCTAGAGTTGTTAGAAGCCCCATGGTGTTTACTGTTTAACCAGAAAAGAAAAAAAATACTATTAAAAGTTGAAAAACTCTTAGAGCTGGATTTACAGTGTGTAGAAATGTGCTGAATTCTAACATTACATTCCGAAAAAAGTTGTACAGGTAAAACAGTGCAATCTGTTTTGCACATTCATCAGTATACCTGCATTATGGTTGTGTTGGAACTTGCAAAAGAAGTTTAGAGGATGCAAATAAATGAATGTAATGCACAGAATGTAATTTATTAAATGGAAACATGCATTGTTTTACCTTTTGCTTTTTGAAAGGCAATCTGGCACAACTAAACCCCCCAAGTGACTGCAGTCATTGTTCTGAGGTGGAGGTCTGGACAAAATGAAAGACGATTGAGATAGTGCATCTCTCATCTTAATAACTTCTGGAGTACAAAAGGAAGAGATTATTAAGACACATCTACCTATTGGTGTGCAAAAATACTTGTAATCTGTGTTTTTAGTCAGTCTGACCCTTAGAGTGTTCAGTCACTTTCAACTAAAAATGTTCCAGAAGAAGTATCCAAAACGTTGGGTTGCACACTCTGGGAACCATATTTTCCGTATTGTTGGCCAAATATAAAAGCCTTGTTTTTCCAAAAAACAACTGTGTGCCTTATTATCCAGAGCCCTTTTTACATGGATAAACTGGCGTTAACTGATGTTTAAGAGAGAGGTGGCTACTTTGTCAAAATGTCAAGTTTTAAGCAAGGTTGGGTGTGATTGTAAATACACTACTGTGGCTAACGCGTAGCAATTTCAGGCATGACATGTTACTGGCAAGGTTAGATGTTGACGTAGTCACAGTAATGTTTGTTTTAGCGGTATCAGTCTGTATTTTCATGGGCTGCATACCAGTTTGGGAGTTACAGGTATTGTGAATATACAAACAGACTTTGCCCCGCCCATTTCTGTTGCTGTCACAACTTGGAGCTTTTTCAAATGGCAGGTTTTCGTCTGCTCCTGATCCGCACGGTTTGAATAAAGAGATACTCTGTGACGCAGTTTTAATCTTTAATCTTTGATGTTTTTAAGACTTTAACCTGAAACAAAACTAAAAGAAAGTTTTCAAAACTTTAACCATGTAAACTAAGACCTATGGAAACCTGTTTTCCTCTATTTTGAAAAATTCTCTTTCCACCATAACACAGCAGCTGAGGATAATATGCTTAAATGTTATCATTAAAAAAAAAATCACATCTGCTCACAGCATCACCCCTACAATCAAAAATGAAAATGTTTTATTTAGCAGGGGTTTTTTTTTGTTTGTTTTTTGGCACCTGCAGGACATTAAAAATAGTTATTTGTACTTTTCTTTCTTTTACTGTGGTGGACTATAAAAATGTTATGAGTTTATTAGAAAATTTACTTTTATTCGGTTTTCTACTGAGAGTAATAAACGTAATTAAACAGGAAGCAAAACTATGCATGGAGGCAAAGTTGTAACAAATGTGTAAATCCTGATTTGTGATTCAACACAGTTCATTTACTTTTCCCCATTAATCTACCTTGGATTTAGAAAACCAGACATAAAATGACTTAAAAGATTTTACACTAAGGTGAAGGAAGAACAACCAAAATGACAAACAGTAAGAAAGGAGAAAAGACAAAAAGGTGAGTAAAGGACATGTCAGGAAAAGTTAGATGCGATTAATATTTTTGACATTGTTATTCTTGACTGAGATGGTGAAATGCCTGAGATGTTGCATGCACTGTAGCATGAGTCTGAGTGTAAAGTTGCATTTTTTGACATGTCCCATCAGGGTTTGGCAGAGATTTTCACGCCGGATGCCCTTCCTGACACAACCCTGTATTTTATCCGGGCTCAGGACCGATACAGGAGGACCACG
This sequence comes from Oryzias latipes, assembly GCF_053564925.1. Taxonomy (NCBI): domain Eukaryota; kingdom Metazoa; phylum Chordata; class Actinopteri; order Beloniformes; family Adrianichthyidae; genus Oryzias; species Oryzias latipes. Next base: position 20,649,149 of record NC_136258.1, on the reverse strand, counting down.
ACTTGGGCCCCCTGGTGGCTACATAGTTAGGCAGCAGCGCAAAGGGTCTTGTCTAAGGACCCACACTGGATGAAACATGATGCGCCCCCTGGGAATCGAACCCTGATTTGGTTTTTAGCCCACTCCTAGAAACATTTTCTTCTGTCTTAAATAACTTCCCCTCATGAAATACTTTAGTGTATGAGAATAAACTTTAAATGAATTTAAAATGGATATAGAACCAGTTTTAGACAAGATATGAACTTAATGTTTTTTTTTAATATTCCCTAACATGAAAAACAGAAAATCTATTTGGAGTACGTTTAATTTTTGCTTTTTTATTTTTTTTAATATACAACGGTACCATTTTAGCTATGTGCTTTTATTACCGTGAGACTGTTTGACTCAGTTTATTAACTGGTGGTCCTTTTATATCTTTAGAGTTTATTAAACCAAAAAGCTAATAACTTGGTTTTATGCTCCTGAGTTGGCAGAAGCAGTATGGTGAAATGGGTTCAACAGAAGAGGCATAACCTTTCTTGTCAATGAAGTTGAGTTTACTTAGTAATTAGACGGTTGAGCCTCTGTTTTCTCTGGTTTAATGTTTGGCAAAGGACAGATCATAGGAACAGTGTACACTACAGAAAAAAATAAATGGTGGGAGAAAGTACAGGTGAGGTACAGAGCGAGTTGTGTGCAGTCTGCTCCCAGCAGTATGAGGTAATATATTGTACAGTTAAACTGGAGTGGTCAGACAAGAGGAAAGAGTATGGACCTACAATTAGAGTTCAAATAAATAAACTTAAAGATGCAAAAACACATGAACAAAATGAGAAACCAAAAACTGAACTGAAATCCAGACACTTAAATATAACACTGTGGATGATTACTTGAATTAGAGACAGCTGTGGATAATTGACAACCTGAACCTGGAGGGACAGACAAGAGGAACCAAGAGCCAAGAAAACAATAGTGAAGGCATACGCCGTAAACAAAATGATGCAAGGCTTCTAGAATGTGTTGTTGCATGCAAAAAAGGGTGTTTTAACCCTTCATTTAGTTAGAGGTCTGTCACGGAGGGGAAGGGGTGTCTGATGGTTCTCTCCCTTTAGAGCTTCTGTCGTTCTGCTTCCGTGCAGAGGGGAAACCACACAGGGATGCAGTAGGACAGGATGGGCTCGATGGCTGATCAGTAGAAGGTCCTCAGCAGCTTCTGGCTGATGCTGTTTCTCCTGAGTGCCCTCAAGAAGTGCAGGCACTGCTGGGCCTTCTTTAGGATGGCCTACATGTCTCCATTTGAAACACAGCTCTGGTTGATGAAAGAAATATTAAAGTTAAAGAATAGTTAAAGTGCAGCGTCCAAAGTTGTCAAAATGAACACTGTCAATCTGATCTCTGATTTTTTAAATAGAACCGACAAGATTATGAAATACCTTTGGAAGAAAAATAACCTAAAAACTCTATGTCCTAACATTTTCTGACATTTCTGACTGTAGTCACCCTCTCTACCAAACATGCAGACTAATTAATGATTTATTGTTTAAAAGTACGATGATTCCTCCTTCTTTTTATGGAAACAGCAGCTGTGGTCAGTTTCAATTCATGTCAGATGCACTTTGCTCTAAAATGACAAGTTTCTGCTCGCAGCTTAGTTTAAGAAAATATCCTCAAGTCCTCTGTAAAATCCTTTTTTCTTATCGTTCTGGTGGCTTGAATGTTCCAGTAGCAGACGTCTTTTACTGATACTGGAATAAACCTTTGCAAACTGACACTAATACAGGCTGAGAGATAAAAACTCTTAAGGAATAAGACAACATTATTTAAAAAAGCTGTCATCTGAGCCAAAGGAAAGAATTATTTGTGCGTTCATGGAAAAGGTCATACTGCTTGAATAAACTTTAAAGTCGTGAGCTCTTATGTGAATTTTTGAAGAAGTAAAGTCAAATATTAAACTTTTTTAAAATTTCCGTAAAAATGTGGGCTATGAAGTATGGAAGCAAGTTTCCATCCATCTGTCCATCTTCTTGCTTTGTCCTGTGCAGGGTCACAGGGGTTGTTGGCGCTTATCCCAACTGTTTGGGCATTCACTCCCATGGGTCAAATTAGAGTCACCATTTAAACAGTAAAGCATGTTTTGGACTGCTAGAAGAAATCAGAAAACAAAAGGACATAAAAAGGACCTCACCAGGATTTGAACGATGACAAAAATCTGTTGAAGATTTAAAAATGTGATGTATTCGTGTCAGAAAACTGTTTTTTACTTTTGATTTTTTGATTTAACATATCTTCTAATATATTTTTAACTTTGTACGCGTAACTTTTATGCTTCCATACAACTGAACCCTACATTTCCACCTGGACTTTTGCAGTTGTTCTGCAAGAAAAAAAAAACCTCTTATCCATGACATAGGGGAAAAGACAAGAGTAGTGGAGGATGGAGATTAAGTGGCTCTGTGATGTGGAAAAATCCGAAAATGCAGCTTGTTGAATATGCTGGGCGAAAAACAAAGCAGCTTTTACTGAGAGTTTTAGGCTCCACCTCGGGGAGGAGGTGAGGATGGGGAGGTGGGGGTGTTGACAGGAGCAAAACAGCATCCCTCAAATGATGAAAAAGAATGGATGCACAGACAGATTGAGTCAGGATGATGAATGCACTGAGAAAAAGCTGGTACTTGAGCAACTAAGCCACTCTTTAGCTTTAATCCATTTATATAGAGTGGATTTCTGAAAGCAGAAGATCGCTGTGAAGGACCAAATGATCAAATGGCCATTAAATGCATCCTCAGTCCAACTGCTTTTCCCTCCCTTATGTTTCTATTCTTCTTTCTGACTTTGATCACAGTTGTCATGTTCTTTTAAATAAATACTAAATATTGTTTTTGCCGTTTTAACATGTTGTTGTTGCATTGTTCTCATGATGTAGGACATATATAAAGAAAATAAATCTTAAAGCTGACCCAGTGGTGTTCCTGAAACCATCCTATGCTGAACATCACCAAGACAAAGAAGGTCAAAATAGGTTACAAGAAGTCCAGTACAGGAAGGTGGACAGAGCATGCTCTTGTTTTTATACAAGGGAAGAAGACTTAGCCCGAGTAGTGAGGACAGCACACGGGATTATGGGAGGTCAACCTCCAGATCTAGACTGTTTATTTTGCCAGAATCTAGGAAAAAGCTACAAGACTATCAAAAGATTACTCCATAGTGCACCCTGCACGACAAGGCTCAAAATCCACAATAATGCACAACCTCAAAACACCTTCACCTGCTAGCTTGTTTATTTATTGGTTTTTAATTTATCTAAATCAAAAATCTTCAAAAAAGTCATGTTTATTGATGGCAATAAATCTCTTGATGGAATAACATTCTCTACTTATAAACTCCAATTCCTTTTCCTTTTGAAATTATATTTTAATCATTACTAATCGTGTACAAATGTTTTATTTAGTCATTGCTGTTAATTTGAAAAGAAGTTTACCCAGTCAAAAGATTCTTGATTTGACACATTTTTGAGTGAATTATTTGTGCTGCATTGATTGCAAACATCCAATCCCAAATCATTTGAGTATTCATTTTTAAAATGTATTTATTCCAGCTTTACTAGGTTTTTTCTGTTGCTCATGCAAATACAACACTAAAAGCCTCCAAGTCTAAATTGGATCTTCACCTCAACAGGAAAAGCTCTGGTGCTGTGTGACCTTGATGATGAGTAGTTTGAAATATTGATAGATGGATGCCCAATTTGTCTTCAGTTAATCATCCCGCCCTTTAACCAAAAGATCCCATAATTGCAAATGGCTTGTTTCTCTCACCTTCTTTTTAATGGACTTGAAAACAAATGAGACATTTTTGATTTGGGGGTTGTCCATTAAAAATGATTAAATGAAAGCACATGTTGAGAATTAATAATCCAGGATAACTTTAATTAGATTGGCCTCATTGCAGTGCTTTTTTAATAAATAAAAAAATATACTTAATCTGCAGACTCGTGTATAACCAAATATTTAAAAAAATAAACAAAAAAAAAATAATGTTTTATGAATAATGGATGAAAGAGCAAAAAAAAAACGCATTGCATTGTACAGCAAACAGTCTTTGTGGTCATTTATGAAATGTTGCACAACCAAGCCAACACTTTCCACGCCTCGTTTTTCCAGCTCCAAGCTGCTGGCCAACATTGATGAATGGCAGCTTTCGCTTTTTTGTTCCTTCTTCACTGGGAATTGTTCCACAGCCAAAACCAAACATGAAGAATAAGTTAGTGTGAATATGCAAACCAAAACTGCTTCAAAAACGTTTCATCCTCAAACATGTCGGCTGAGGTCCAAGTTTGATGCAGCAATGGAAAAATAAACTGAAAGATTTACATGATTTCTTCCAAAGAATGGTTAAATTCCCTCAATTTTTGAGCAGGGTTTTCTGCCAGTCCACTGACGGCATCTTCAAGACCTACATCTGAGTACCTTTAAAAATTATTTTGGGCATATTCTTCTCTGAAAGATGAACTATACTGATCGCAGAATTCTGTCATTCAATACCAGACTAATTCAGTTTAATGAAATCACTTCTCAGAAAGAATTTAGGTTTTGTTAGAGAAAACATTTGGAGAGCAGACCCAGAAGAAGAAGGCTTGGCTGGAACATAAAAAAGGTTTTGTTCATAACAACTGAATTAAGAGCAGATTACATAAATCGAGTGTTACAAGGCTGCAGTTCTGTTCAAATGACGAGTATTTTTAAGTATTTATGAATTCAGAAGGAAAGAATATTTGAACGTCCAAATTAGAAAAGGGAAATCATTTTTGGGATTTTGTTCACTATTTTTGGTGTATTTGATTGTGTTTCCCACGATTTATGGTAAAAAAAAATTAATCTGCATATCACTGAAATTTTATTAAAAATAAAGCATTAAAAACACTTTTTTAGCTTCAAAAATTATTTTTGCATGCAAGAATATCCTGTAAATAGATAATTTCAAACTACTGTGGTAAAGTTATGCCTGTTTGCTGTCTTAGATGAAAAATGCAATTTCAGTTTTACAGACTGTCATTGTTGGCAATAATAAGGCTGTCATGAAGCAGTCTTGATCAGAAAACATTGGCGGGACAATCAATTTATGTGAGTATGTGAGCTAAAAACAAGTTAGTGTTTAATGATTTGGTTCCATGCTTGCACCCTCCACACTGCAATTGGCTTTCATTTTAACAAGTCATAATCTTTGGTTATTTTTCCCAACGACATGCAGACAGAAAACACCAGTAAAGAATATTTTGTAAATTTTGTTGGAATGGAAAAATGCATTTTTCCCTTTTACTGCTCAAATGACAGGTTCATGAAAAAGATTTGTTGTATTTCCTTTTGGGGGAAACGTTTGGAAGTAAAATATTTGCATCATTTTCTAACCAAACTGCTAACAATCCTATTAATGCAAATTTTACAAATCATACATGCATTCTAACAAGAGTTTAAACTAAATTCAAACGTTTTATGGTTGCTTTTTTTTTCCTTTTTAGCAAATCAGGGACTTTCCTTTGTGGGTTTTCATCTCAAAATCTCAAAAGTAAATCATTCATCAGACTATTGTTCGGTTCTAAGATTTTTAAACTGTGTTTTCCTTCTGCTTTTGGGTTTGTTGTCATAGCGAGAGGCTCATTCAGCGTTGAAACAAGGCCCTGTCGTCTCTGGCTTACATTCTGCATCCTTAACGGAGTGAGCGGCTTTCTGACAAATGAGCTCTGCTTGCGCACCGAGTATTGTTGCTAAGAAATGAAATCCGAGACAGACATGAGGGGGAGAAACAAAAGTTGATAGACAAACAAAACCTAAACTTAATGAACTAGCTGTTTTGTTCATTGCAGACTAGCCACATTCTTTCCCACTGTGACTGTACTGGAAATTGTTTTTATACATCTGTAGCTGAAAAAGAGACAGGCATAAAAATAACCTCCTTTCATGAATCTCTCCTCAGGATCCCCAAGTGAAAATGGTAGAATTGTGATGATTGTGGACTCCCAGTTTTAATAACCAATGCTTGCAGACGCTGTAAAACAGGAGATGGGAACGTGGTAACTACATTTTTGTCATGGCTTGATAATGTGCATTCACAAGATTTGTCACAGATGCCACAACACATATTTTGATTAAACAATGATGAATCAGATGAAAGGTTGATGCTTTACAAAAAAAAACATTTAAAGACACAATTAGGTTGAAAATCAGACATGTAGATGTCTGAAAATCCTCAAGACAAAAAATAAAGCCTCAAAGGGCAAAGCTAAACAACAATAAAAAACATTTCCATAGTGCCTACACACGCAAAAATTAATTCTTAAGAAAGTAATAATACCCCTGTTTCAAGAAAAAAGTGATAAATGGTAAATGGCGTTTACTTTTGTAGCGCTTTTCTACCTCCTGCAAAGGCCCAAAGCGCTTTACAGTCACAGTCCCATTCACCTATTTACACACACATTCACATACTGAAAAAGAAGGAAGAAAAATTACCTTTAAGATTCAAAATTCTAGGTAGCATCAATTTTTCTCATGAGGAGAATTTCCGCCCATTAAAAAAAATTCAAATTTGAATAATTTTTGACTTATTTCTAAGGGGGGGGGGGGTTGCCGTGCACACTTTATGAAAAAAGAAAATTAAATTAAATGAATATTAATTTGAATAAATGTAGTTTTTTTGTCCATATTATATTTAATAAGGTTTAAACATTTTAAAGGAGAATTTCAGAGTTCCATTTTTTTCCCCAAGTTAGTTTTTCTTTCAGTGATGGAAGAACTACTGCTACTGCTATTATTTAGCAGTAGATAATAAAAAAGTTTCTTCTAAAATGCTCTGTTTTACCATTTGCCGTTGTTTATCAAGAATAATATGAAGGAAGTAGCTGTTATTGATGATGCCACAGTTTCTGTTTGAGGTTTAATTAGAAATCATGAGAGTCATTCTGCACTAAGATGTGAAAGGTAGGTGAAGCCTTATCTAAATCCATTGTAATCTATTCATAATCCACTGTTTACAATCCATGCACATTAATGGAGAATCAGGATGGAAAATATTCTGTAGACCATCTGCTGTGCATTAGTTTCACTGTCATGATCATTAAGTTATAAAGACAGTTACTCATAACAGAAGCCGATACATCGACCTTAATTTTTCACGAATCTCATTCACCCATACACACACACATTCCCACAAAGATGGCGACTTTGTCAACCTGTGTTCACATGTACGGGGATTGACCCGTACAGGTGCTGCAGGTTTTTGGACCCGTGGAGGGACCTAAACAGCAGGGTGCTGCATCCTATGGGGAGCGCAGGTGTGTATTGCAGTTCCCTTGAGGCTCGTACGGCCACCTCACGGGACGTCATGAAAATGGAACATTCTATTGTTGTGTGTGTGGTAAATGTATTGTGAAGTATTTGTAAGCATAATGTAAGTTACACGCACTTATGACCTACGGTGCTCTTATTCCACACTCAGGTCGTTAGTAAAGTATGTTTATCACCCCATGCTGCAAACAAGTGGTCGAAGGATGCCCACACAAACCTGATTTTGTAATTTCCTCACCTTCAGCGATGAGGCTGCACACGAGGAGCACATACTTATCAATTAAACAGCACTAAGTGGCCACTTGTGCAGTGCAGATGGTTTGACGGGGGTTTAGTAAAGGGATAATTCTATAAGACACGCCTTTGTCTCACCTACTTCACCCTCACTTAATACTACGTGTTGTGTGAGCATTCGCTATGCACCTCTGCAGCTCTGCAAACCACCAGTTTGTAACTCATTGTAAATGAGTTTAGTTAAAAAAAACAAAAAAAAAACAAAGCCCCTGCCACGAATGTTGAAGCGGAGTAATGCTAATTTAAAACGACTCTGCTTTAAATAGACACCATTGTAATCAGACAGGTGGCACAATAAGGAGCGTCCCGGGCACTTCCCTCCATGCTGTGACACAGCAATTCATCTTGAGAGCCGTCAATGAGCTGCTTCACTTTACATCAAGTGGATTTTAAAAAATTACATATGAAATAATTTTAAAAAACATAGCAATCCAAGTGCAAAAAAAGAACAATTATTCAGCAAATAAAAAATAACAAAAAAGACCAAAATACCTAGCCAATAAATATTCTTCACCTTTAGACCTAACTGGATGATTTGATCTCTTTAAAGTAGATCAAGCAGCAATAAGCAACGCTGCTATCTAGAGACACTCTGTGGAACCACACAGGGCACACGCAATCAGCTTTCCATCCATCCCACAAAAGAATTCGGTGCTTCAGTTGATTGGGGAAATTTAGCATCTTATCCTATTTACCATATTAGGATGATGATTACTATTTTAAGTTTTGAAGTTACTTTTTCTCTGTGATTTATCACAGTAAAACTGTGACACTAGATACTCGAGCATCCCATTCTGCATTTTTTTTCTAAAAAAACATCAATTTACTTACTTTTAGAGGGACTATAAAATAATTAAAACCCTTTAACGTATGGATAAAATCAAATAAGAAAACATCGTAAACAGGAGTCAAAAGCTCAACATTTTTTTGCCCCTTGCTTGAACGAGCAGCAGGCGTTCTCTTAAGAGCTGCATTAAGGTTGCTGTAAACAGATTTATCTTAATTTTTTTTATATTTTATCAATCGTGTGTAAACTTATTACTTTGAATCAAATTACATTAAATGAGAAATAAAGATCATTCATCATCGTTCATATAATGAATAGTGTTTCTGCTGCTCTGCAGAAACAATGTCTTAAAACAACACAGGTTGTTAGAATTTGCAGACAGTCATAATTTAGAATCTTATCAAGAAAGAAAATAATTTCAGTTTATGAAATTATTTCTTTGTGACAGTAATCTTTTTACTGAATAATCATTTTTGGTAAGACCATTTTTTTCTTGCAATTTTTTTTGTTTATTTTAGAAAAAAAAATCAAATTTTAAGAATTTTTGACTCATTTTTAGGGGGGTCTGTTTTAGCAGTGAACAGGCTGACTGTCAACCCGTAGGGTTCAATGAAGTTTACAAGCGTGGGCATGGAGCATCCCCAAGAAATTACTGTCAAATAAATTTTTATCAGCTTTAAAGTGTTTTTAGAAATCTAAAGAAATATATCTACTAATTTAAATTTTGAGTGGAAGGATATGATGGATGACTTAAG